>NC_057765.1:37483772-37789693 GCF_010389155.1 Erigeron canadensis
TACAGTTTGTGAGATAAAAGTTTTTTAGTGAATTAGATAGAATTATATTAAAGTAATAGAGAGAAAAAAAAGAGCTGACGAAAATACCCTTCTAGTGTTGAGAGAAGTTTTTTATTTTTAATTTTGTCCATCCATTTTCTTTGATCCAATGGTGTAGAGAAGTTCTTGGGTTCTTTTTTTTACGAGTTCTCAAATAACCCCTCCTATATATATATTGTCTAATCTTATCATTTTACATTTTTTTATTACTAGTTTTGGTTAGTTTGTCAAATATTTAATATATTTAAAAAACTTCAGGCATCATCTTTTAATTATAGTTATCAGTCATTAGCTATAAGCTAGTTTTGTCAAAAATACTATAAATATAGAGAAATCGGTTCCACGTGTTACTACCAGACTAGATGTATGGACACCCACGCAATATGGCGCTGACGACAATAGATAACGTGTTTGGTGTCTTTTGACAACTTTAATTTCAATGAAACACTTGTATAAGAAAATAATAATTACATATTACTCACACAAGATACAAATAAAGTACTATAAAGATAAATTAATAAAATTTATTATTCTATTTCATAAATAATGTAACTTATAACAATTAAATTGGTCATCAAACAAAGTATCTATTTAAATGATAGTTCCATTAAACGAATAAAGAAATATAACTAATAAACTAATAGAGGTATAAGATGTATATCAAGTTATAATGTTTAAAATAGTTAATAGGTGAGAAGGCTAGATAGGTACGTCCAGGAAATCACCACCAGATGGTTTAGCTAGTGGTAAGGAGACATGTTTTCTCACAAGAGGTCTTAGTCTCGAGTTCTACCCTATGCATATTAATTTTGGGGTTGTCACATCCACCTATATAGTGAGTTTGTGTGAATTTAATTTTCTCTTTAAATTTTTAGGTGATAGAGGTTTTTTATCGATGTGTTTAAATTAAGAATCTATTATGCGAAAGAACTCTCTAAGTGAAACCTAATCAAGATTATGTATATCATTGACGAATAACTTATATCTTTTATGAAAAATAAAGGAAACATAAGTACTTCGATATGCTTTAATAATAAAAAAAATTGTATAAAAGGAATACAAATGGATCAATGTAAGTTATGTAACTAGTACCTATCTACAGTTATGGGGTGTTTGGTATTGCGATTACAAAACAAAATCTACATTTTTAAAATAGATTATGCGTTTTCAAAACTACGTTTTGAAAAAGCATGTAGGTACATGCTTATCTAAAACTGTGTTTTCATAGCCAATAATAACTTTTTCATACAAACACTATTTTAGATTATTTGCGTTTTACAAACGTAATAATCAGATAATCACTCTATAACGCAATCCCAAACACAGAGGGATAATTAAGTGTAAAATATAGAAAAGGGATGAATAATAAATATTTTTGATTTTCTAGCATATATAAATTTAATTAATTATTTATGTTAAATTCTATTTTTGTAATCTTTAACAGTAGTATTAATTTATATGTAATGCTTTGCGTTGATTACAAAGTATTTAAATCCGGGCACGACGTCAAAGGAAAAATTTATATTGTAAATTATGTATGGAAAAGTGAATATGTGGCTACCATATACTCAAACTTAAGTATGAATACTCTCACATATTAATTTTTTAATATTTGTAAAATAAATAAAATCACAAATTTTATAATTTAAAGAAATGACATGTGAGAAATTCTATATGCAAGCTTAGGTACAAGATAGCCACATATTCCCTTCCATCATTATATATATATAATTTTTCTTGTATCAAACTTGTGATTGGTTGGAACAACCAACAACTTTTGAAGCAGCTGATAGCTGATGTAATCAAATTAATTAGTAAACTAATCCAACCGTACAATATTATTCTAATTAGTAAACTAACCCAAAACTTGATCTCTGGTATTAACACTAAAAGAGAATCTTGTGTTTGAAAAATACAACCCCATAAGTGTTTAGAATAATTGGATGACTTATGTGCGCGTGACACCTACAAAATGAACCTTAAACTAATAATGTTAAAATATCATTGTTTTCGATTGAATAGAACTATATTATCATGTTCATTGCATCTAATAAAATATAATAAGCTATATATGTATAGACTGTAAGTATAGTATAGATCAAGATTAATAGATTCAATATATATCCATATATGGGTCAACGGGTATCAAATTGTACAAAGATCAATTGCTGTCTCATATGTCATAAGATGCATGGATATACCATGCATGCATCACCCGTACCGTTGATCATTTTAGTATTTTTAAATTATTGAAGTTTAGTTAGACGTTTTCACATCCTTTATAGTCCAAACTATTTGAGAACTGGATCGATTGGGAGGACAAGGGGTTGTGCCGGTTCGAGGTGTGACATCCGACTATAACTTTTGTTTGTTTCCAAATCCAATTTAAAGGTGGAGTGATGGATAGTGATCATGTGATAATGACATGACAATACAGTACTATTATGCTAGTAGTAAATAGTAAGGTTATCTCCAATGGATTGTCGATTTTGATTGACTTTAGTTGCCTTTTAGTATTCATTGTTGTTGAAACTTGTTTGATTTTTTGAAAGATGCCCTTAATTACTTAAGGACATGCCCTTACATAAACTATTTTTATTTTTAGTTGAAAGTAAAAGGATATGTAAGGATATTGAATGATGTCTGTATATATGGTTGGAGATAAAATTATAGGATTTGAAGAATTTATAAGGATTTGTGAGGATATGATGTGGTAACCCAAGGACGCCTAAAGGCCCAAGGATATTATGTACATAAACTAACTAGGTTAGATCAAGTGGTTGGTGACTTGGTGCTCATTTTGCCTCTAGAGACAAAGATCAAGGGCTCGGTTTTCATGCACAACAAGGTTGAATGTCCTTTAATTTCTACCTTTGGTAGAACTTGAAATTAGTCTATCTACATTTTGTAGGGTTAAGACTATTTACATCTCAACTTCCCCATAAACTGTCGAAAATGTATTGAGATTTAAAACCCATGAAAAACGACATTGGGGGTTACTTTCTTTTATTAAGTTTATGTACATATACTAACTAACGATGTAACATGAGTAACGGGTTTTCTGATCAAGAAAGTACGTGGATCATAATACTTGTTTCAACTATGTGGATGAACATATAAATAGCGAGTTCTTTATACAACTAGTTATCAAGTGATATGCGGTGATGGTGGTTTTTCAATTTATGCAACTAGGAGATGAGGTTTGAGGTGTTGGCCCCTGACTCCCCGGCCCGATGGCTTGTTGTGTGTGATAGCTGGTGATGGAATAAGAAAATGAGATAGACTTTAAAATACTTTTTTGAGATAGATTTAATTTTACTATTATTCTTAAAATACCTTTTATTTGATATTTACTTTTCATTTGTTTCTATATCCTTACATAAATTATCTTAATTTTATATCTGGCTGAGGATAAAAGGTTTCTTTATGTATTGAAAAGAAAAAAAAAGAAGCTATTGTAACAGATAACATTTTTTCTAGTTTTACTATCTCTCATATCTATATCCAAACCCCATAATATTCATTGTCAATCCTTTAACAAAAACAAATGTAAAAACAAATAAACAAAGCTACATAGTTGACACCCAGGAGCCCAGTGGGCAGGCAGAGTCAACCCATTGCAATATAAAAAGCCCAACAACTGAAAATAGGCCTAGCCTAAATAACACTCGTAGTCTCTCTCGAACATCAAATCAGTCCAATATGTCATGCTGTACTTAAATAAATAAATTAAACTAATTATCGAGTTGTCTTTAGTTTTCTCATTAATCGTTTTTGTGACACTTTTAACTAACCATAAAAACTTCACAGGGACATGACTTATAACAAGAAATAAAACAATCATACTGTTAGCCAGCAGCCTACATTTACAAAGTTAGATTAAGCTTTGCTAAGATTTAAAAAAAAAAAAGAAAAAAAGGAAAAATAGCAGCCGAAGTAAGGATTTAGCCATTTAGGTGAGGATTACGATTAAAACTGCTACAAGAAACCTTCACTGCTACCAAGTAAAGAGGTTAATCTCGATAAATATGGTCATTAGATGATTGGAAGTTGGTACAAACAAGAAATGGATGCAGTTTCATGTTTTGAATTGAGCAGATATGGATGTCGCTTTGTCTCTTGAATATGATCACGAGGGGTTACAATGTCTTCTCCAAGGGGCAAGGGAGTTGGCACCCACACCAACTTGTCTCACAGGCCGTTGAGCGAAACTCTTGGCATCCTCCTCTTATGAGGGGATAGGAGTGAAAGGACTAAGTGAGTAACGGCAAATTGTAACTTCCCCAAAATAAGAGAGGTCATGCTCGGACCAGAACACAGGAATTCACTTGGGATGATACTTCAAGGGTACTATTATATCTGTCCACCTTTGTATTGGTAGAATGCATGATTTTTATATAGAAAGGATGGAAAACAAACACCTAGATGAACATAGGAAAACTTTGCAAATCAAAAACGCAATCACCACTAGCAAGGTTCTAAAATAAAGAGTAGAACAAGGTCACCATGCACTGATGCCAATTATCACCAGTAAAATCTACCACATTATCTAACTCCTTTATAACAAAACCTAACCAACTAATAACAACAATCATAACAGTATCTTACCCTACAAACGGCCAACAAGACTTCTACCAAACAATACGGCGAAAATCTCTAATTTTCACCCTAAACACTACCGTCAACTGCTTATATCTGACAACCCCAGCAAACGACAACAATGCTCTCTAACCATCTAGCTCTTATGCTTTCGTTTCTTTGATCCGCTCTTTGTGGTGACTGTTGATTTTCCTTTTGTGCTATCGGGAGCTTTCACATCCTCATGTTCTTTCACATTTGATTTTGCCTTAGTGGGGCCATTGGCATTGGATTTGCTGCCAGTTTGAGGGGTTTTCCCCTTTGACTTACTCACCGTCTTTGGAGTATCTTGCTTGGTCTTGGTACCGGCTTTTGGTGTCTCTTCGTCCTTCTTCGATTTAGAGGAGGTCGCTGCATCACTAGACTTGCCACCAGATTTTTGGGAAGCTGATTTTGCAGCCGATTTGTCCTTGGATTTGTTATCTTTTGAAGCCGGAACTTTTGCCTTGCCAGATGAAGGGACCCCACCAGTTCTGATTGTTATTTATTAACAAGAGTCAAAAATTGGTAATACAGGTTATAAATTCACAATGATTGAACATACAGAGAATGAAACACACCTCTTGGTTGAATCTTTGATCTTATCTTGTGAAGCAGAGGGTGCAGCATCTGTTTTTGATTTCTTCTTCTGTCTGGAGTAGGAACGGCAATGTATGAGAACACAATAATCAAATTTTATCAAGGCAGCAACTATTTCTACTAGCCATAGCATGAACACCTTATTTAATCGTGAATAAACGTTGGAACCTTCAATTTTTTGAAACTATACACACATTTATAGTTAAAAATAAATCATATTCAAATGGAAATATTTCAACAATTTCAGGCATTTAGCTATACTATTTACCACAATATTTATAACTGTCAAAAACTCGGGTAGATACAGCACTGCGAAACCAAAAACAGAGCCTATAATGCAAAGAAAACCTAGACAAACATCGTGTTTGGTGTGGTTGCACTTAGCTAGGTACCCCTTCTATTTTAATAGTTTTCCATATAAAAACAAGCAATACAATTTATAGCATAACTTTAACTAAACCCGATCATCAGATTCTAAAAATTGAATATCATATAATTAGTTTTGGAATCCCTTTCACATATATACATTGGAATAATTTCAACTATATTTCTATCTCTCAGCATATGCATCTAACTACCCATATAATCAGACTGCTATACTCCTAAACTTTCTAACATCTGATGTTTCCTTCCTCTCTGTTATGTGTTCTATGTATAGTCAACTACTGTATCATTGTATCTTTACTATTTCTTACTAATACTCGTCAAAACATCACATCATCCAAAGCAAAACTATTTTTTAAACACATCATCGAGGTAACTTGCATCAGTCAAGAGAAATTTCGATCAATCAATCAAAATATGTATTATGGTTTAGAGGGGAAAACAAAAGTAAAGGAAAATAGCAAAAAGCAACCCATACATTTCCGGGGAAGCTTCTTCACTTTCAGCTTCAATGTTTTGCTCCTGTCAAATGAATAACATCAGCACACACAATTACATCAAAGGGAGAGATGAGTATATGCCAATTTAAGTGTTCTCACCTCATCACGCACAGAATATTCGTTCAAAAACTCCCATTTTTCTGTTCTTAAATTCAAAGTCTCTTTCTCACCGTCCACATAGTGAACCTGTTAAACACCAAAACATGTTAGATCAAACTGGTTGAAAAACAAAACAAAAAGAAAATGAGCTCCAGCATCAAATGACTTAATGACCTTATGCTTCTTTCTCGCAGCATCAAATGACTCAATGAAACCTTCATAATACCTACAAGCATTGGCATATATGTCAGCAAACGTGTTTTCATATATGTTCTCGTCTATATAGATATATTCTAATCTATAAAGTTCCATCGACAAAAAGCTAGAATAATTTCTGGTGCATGAAGAAGATGCATACGTTTTATCTTCAGGCCACCAAACTTTGACCTTCGAACCAACCAGACTTTTATCGTATTTTATAGTATCAGATACCTGTGATATGTCAAATTCCAACGGTTAGAAACGAAACGCACACGGTATTCTAGTCAAGATTAAGTAATACGTACTTTTTCTTTGACTGCAGAACGCTTCCGTTTTGCACTATTTGTTGATATCTCTTTTGAGCTTCCCTCACCTTTAGCTGATTTCGCTGCAGACTTTGGTGAATAATCCATCTCCTTCACAAATCAAAAGTAAATATCAGGCTTGTTTCAAAAAGGAAAAAGAAAAACCAGGGATAAAAGGTGTGAATTACTGACATCATCGCTGGACATAGCTTTTGCTTGATCATTCTCTGTAGCATTCTTACCACTTCCACGTTTTCTTCCATCATCTTGCTTTTTTGATTTACCTTTTTTTGCAGCCAGCTGAAGTGGTTTATTTTCAGAATCACTTTCCTCCTCTTCCTCAACGGCAGCTTTCCTTTTCTGTCCCTTCTTGACAGACGATTTTGGAGGCTTAGCCTCCGAATCGCTATCTTCAACTTTCGCGGTCACTTTCTTACCGGTCTGCTTTTGCTTCTTTGCATTTAATTCCACCACATCTGATTTCTTCCCAGAAAGCTTCGACTTCTTATCCGGTTGTTTCGTTGACTTTGAAACCGTCTTTCTGGGAGGAGGTGCATCAGATTCACTAGTAGCTTCATCGTCTGCTGACTCATCCTTTGGTGGGTGTTTAACATCCTTTGCAGCAGCTACCTTCTTTGTTCGTTTTTGTGGCTTTGCATCCGATTCACTAGTGGCTTCATCATCTTCCGTATCATCTTTTGGTGGGAGTTTAACACCCTTTGCCACAGCTGCCTTCTTTCCTATTGGTATTTGTGGTTCTGCATCCGATTCACTAGTGGCTTCATCATCTTCCAACTCGCCTTTTGATGGTAATTTAACTTCCTTTGCAGCAACTGCCTTCTTTCCTG
The DNA here is from genome assembly GCF_010389155.1 of Erigeron canadensis. Classification (NCBI taxonomy): domain Eukaryota; kingdom Viridiplantae; phylum Streptophyta; class Magnoliopsida; order Asterales; family Asteraceae; genus Erigeron; species Erigeron canadensis. Next base: position 37,491,366 of record NC_057765.1, read on the forward strand.
CTTGTTTTTGTGGCTCTGCATCCGATTCACTAGTGGCTTTATCATCTTCCGACTCATCTTTTGGTGGGGCGTCATCTTCCGACTCATCTTTTGGTTGGGTTTTAACTTCCTTCGTAGCAACTGCCTTCTTTCCTGCTCGTTTCTGTGGCTCTGCATCCGAGTCACTCACAACGTCATCATCTTCTGAGCCAGCTTTTGGAGGAGCTTTAACCTCCTCCTCTGCATCAAAGGCTTTTTTTTCTGTTCGTTTTTGGGGCTCTGCATCCGAGTCACTAGCAGCTTCATCATCTTCCGACTCATCTTTTGGTGGTGGTTCAACCTCCTTTGAAGCAACTGCCTTCTTTCCAATTCGTTTTTGTGGCTTTATATCCAAATCACCTGTTTCTTCAGATGCATCCTCTTGAGTGTCATCCTTTTTGGGCTGGCCACCTTTCTTCGAACGGGTTTCATCAGGAGGGGTCTCGCTTTTAGATTGAGAAACAATTTCATCTTCTTGAGGAACCTGCTTATTTTTAGATTGAGCAGCCTTTTTGGCACGACTCTCATCTGGAAGGCTGTTGCTTTGGGACGGGGAAGTAACACTTGCTGGCTTACTTTCCACCGGTTTTGGTGAAGAAACCTGAACATCATTATCTTTTTCAATTTCTGACGGAATAACTGCTCCACTTTCAGACTCTTTAACATCATTATCCTTTTCAATTTCTGATGATGGCTTGTCTGCTTCTTTGTCACCTTCAACATGAGAAGAATCAGAAGGCTCAGCCGAATTTATTACTGCATCTGATTTCTTTCCGCCATTTTCCGAGGTCTGTTCTTCTGGCTTCAATTCTTTGTCAGCACCTGAATCATCAGTGTCTTCCTTATTAAGGCTTTGCTGATTTGTGTCCTCGTCCTCTGGCTTCTTTGGAGGTTCTTGGTCAACTGAAGCTTCTTCATTACCCAACACATTTACTCCATTACTCATTACTGACTTCGGAGATCTGTCAATAGTAGGATCTACCTCTTCAGCAGAATCTCCTTTAACCACCTAACGCACAATTATTTGCAACTCCTTAACATATTTATCAAAGAATTACAGAATACATAATAACAATCGAACTGCCAAATAACATACCTGTTTCGTATGTTCTGATGAAGCTGTGGTTAACTTGCTTTCATCAGCCTGTAGCATGTTACAGAGCACATTGTAAGATTGAGAAAAAACAAATTGAACGAAAAAGAAAACCAACTGAAATAGAACATAACATTTAAAACAATAAATAAGTGACATGCCTGCGGTGCCTCATCCACAGACTCCTTCTCCAATTTTCTCTCATTGGCCTGAAATACGTAAGATTTGAAGTCATGAAAATAAATAATTCAACATTTCCACATAATGTACAGATAACTACATGTGAAATGAAGTAAAAAATGACTGCTAATCATATATAAAGTAATCATACCGGTTGTACCTCGGAAGCAATTTCATCATTCTGTTCAACTGTAGCAGTTTTCCCTTCACATATTGAAGCCACAACTTCGGTGTACTTATCTAAAGTATCACCCAGAGATACTATAGCAGGCATCAGATATGGCTTTAGTTTATCTGCAGACTTCAAAAGAACTCCTTCTGCCAACTTTCTAGCCACGGGCAGAACTCCCTATGAAAAAACAAAATTGGTCAGAATTAATAGAGAACGAATAGACAACTAAATTTTGTTAAAATAGCTCAAACATAAACCCTATACCTCGCTATCTTTCTTAACGCTAGCAAGTAGCGGCTTAAGCATCTCAACTGGAATCTCTTCACTTTCTTCCAAAACCAACACCATTATACTTTCCATTGACGGATATATGGACTCATGATGATAGTCCCTGACATAAACATAACAACATATCGTTACAAAAGCAAAGAAGAAAAAATTAACTAAGCGGATTACTTACAAAGAGCTATATGACGCACCTTACTGATCGTAGAAAATGTTCAAACATCTCCACAATCAAAGCATCACATTCAAGATCAAGCATGATGACACACGATCTAACTTTAGAAACCGTTTCAAGAATTGACGCTCTCTTGATGTAAGACCGGCTAGCCTGGTCAGCTATATCCTCAAAAGAAGAAACAATTAACTGAAAGATATCCTGCACATACACAACATACTCCCAATTAGAAAACAAAACACAATTAGATAATACAGAATTCTAAATGTCACTCGTTATACTATACCCTCATTTGGTCATCATCATAAGGCGCATCAGGAGCCGTTATCCTCGTAATTTCGCTGACGCATGCAGCAACTGCAACCTTCACATCCACATCCGAATGCTTCAAAAGACTTTCTTGAATCAACGCCTTCATTGATGGTTTGAGTGCATCAAGCATTGACTTTTTCGGTGATTGGTCAACTTTCGATAGCAGTTTCTCTATTTGCTGATTAACATACACATAAAAACAATTCATTCAGATTTCCCCAAAATTACTAACATTAAATTCTTCATTATCATCATTAATCAAAATATATCATAACATAAAACAATGTAATCTTAATCTATACAATTACAATAATCATATAATAACAATTATATATATATATATATATATATAAACTTACATCAAGAAGAGAAAGGAGTGCAGCAACGGAATCTGAATGACGAGATAATTGTTTTCCTGCTTCTTTAAGCTGTTGTTCCAGCTCAGCATCCGTATTCGCCATATCGTCGATTTCTCTCACTTTTTTATTATTTATTTATTTTTTGAATTTTTTATTAAAAAGAATTATAAAAAAAAAAAAAATCAGGTCAAAACTGGAGCTCAGTCTCTTCGCACCACTCGAAACCCTAACAATAAAATATCACCGTCAAAATCACACAGATACTAAAATCAATTACTATATTTATATCTATAATCATAATTATAATTATATATATAGTACGAAAAAAAAACCTACAAAATATCAAGTAATTATTATTATTATATATAAATATAATAAATCGAATAATAAATCTATTAAAAACAAAAACTAGACTGTGAGTGTAGAGAGAGAAAGTAAAAAAGTAGAGAGAGAAAAGATACCGGCGAGAGGTGGTTTTTGAATATATTGGAGATACAGATATAGATAGATATATATGAGATGTATAGATATATAGATAGATAGATAGATATAAGATGTGTGTAGAGAGAGAAAGGAAAGGGGGAATTAGGGCTTGTTTGTTTGTTTTTGTGAAAATTTTGAATATGTGGGGGGGTGAAAGAAAGTGAATGGGAAGGATTATTGAGTTGAGTTAAAAGAAAGAGAAAATTGTGGAGAACAAGTGTTGTAGATTGCTGCAGTGAATCAAATAGCTTCTCGAAAAATTTTAAATTAAAATGATATTCTAGGTTTTAGATTTTTTTTTTTCTCTTAAAAAGCAATTTATGTTTTAGATAGATACTCTCACTTTTTTTTTTCTTATCTTTTTTGTGATATTTGTAAGTTTTTTAAAAAAGTTGGATGCCTCTTCTCCCTTTCTATAGTTGATTCCTTTTTATCACGGTGTATGGCTTATATTTCTACTGCATAAAAAGATTGTACATTTTCATATTAAAAGTTTATTCTCTTAATTTTATGTAAAGTGTACAACTAATAAATACACCTAAACGAAAGCCCTTAGGGCTTTATTTAGCAAAACCCTTTTCATTATATGTGACATATTGTTTTTACTTAAGATTTAAATTGTTTTATATAAAGCTTTAGATTTCTTCGATTAACTAGTTTATATAATCCTCATTGTCACATCATTAAAAAAAAATCCTTAATAATACTCGTACCATCAATGAACATTCTCTCTTTACATCCTCAGCTCATTTCAAAAAGTTTCTTTATTGAGTAAGTGATAGACCCCGGAACCCTACCACATTCTCTCTCTTCATTCTTGCACTTCTAAAAGTAGATACTATCCGACAATGCCCCCAAACGACGAATCTCTGCTATTAATGTAATGGAACATGTGAAAGGTTGACAAGGGATGACCCCTTTATTGTGAAGGGCTCAATGAATTCACGTAAACGTTTCAAAGTCCTTTTTTTGTCGCTAGTGATACTTTATTGATTGCATACGCCATCTCTTTCTGTAATTAAATAAAATAATGATACGCGGTGCTAATTAATTTTCTACCAAATTTTTGTTTCGATTGTTTGGATACTTTGACTTTTGGCTATATCTTCAGTAAATCTTGTCGTATTTATTCACATGCTTCTTTTGATGTTTAAAAGTATAAAGAAGCGAGAGAAATAATAAATTATTGTGTATTTATAGCACTTATGATTGTAAATAAATGGATTAAAAAAAGGTGCGCAAGTTATTAACCGTCATATTTATAGACATATATCTCATTATTTATTTATTTTTTTAAAAATTTATACCGCTGTATAGGAAAAACAAAACAATAGACCTCTTCCCGGTGTGACACTTAACTTACAACCACCTTAGATATATTCAATGTCGATGTCTAAAACCACCTGTTTTGCCAACCCAGGAAGTTCCCAAGCCATTGGTGAGGTAATAGCTTACTAAAAAGATGATCAGCTCCTTGTTTAGAATGATAATTAGTCATACGGGATTGAGAGAGACATGACTTAATGTCTATGAAGATGCTACTAGAATTTTTTCCTTTTTTTCAATAGACGAAGGTCAGATGAAACATTGTCACAACCCACATGTAAGTAAAAGGTCAATGGGTCATAAAATTCTTTTCCCAAAAAAGAAGCAATGATGGTATTCGGGGATTAAGCATGTCAATGTACATATCCAAAATAGTAAAATATAATGAATTGTTTCTATTTATTAAAATTACTAGTCCTAATACCTGTACGATGTACGGTAGTTATATATATTGTATTGTAAAGAAATTCGAATATGCCTCATATATGATTCATGAGTATGAGACAAAAATTGTGGTTAAAGTAAAACGATAATCAAAGTTAAATTACAATAAACAATAATGATAAATACAATATATCTTTAGTTAGAGTTTTGAATTTACTTTAAAATTTTACAATCACTATCAAAATCGAAACTTGTAAGCATAGTGGATGACGGCAAATAGCCTTGTGATTTCGGATCGTAAACTCAAAATTATGAAGTCTTATGTTAATAACTTATTATAAGTAATATAAGTTATTGACAATTTTATTAATGAGAAAACGATCAATCAAATTAGCTTATAATGTGTTTTGTATCTATAAGTCAAGAGTTAGAGTTTCATTATAAGTCTAAGGAAATTGAATCAATATACAATACAATTAAAAAAGATAATTTTATAAAATAAATAAATTAAAAGGATACGTGTTGATCAAGGATTAAGCCACGTCTCGTTTTCAAGAACATCTCAATCCTGTTTTAGTTTATTGGTAGATATTTAGATATTGTCAAAATGACAAAATGATTGAAATGGAATTTATATCTTTAAGCAACACTGAGAGTAGGACTACAAAAGGTTGAACAATATTGAGCTACAAAATATTTCAGTTATATTCCTTCGTGTGATTTATAAAGGTTACCAAATTTGTATATGGATGTCAACTTGATATGACTGAAAACTTAAAACTGCAATAAAGGTTTGTTTGGCATTGTGGCTTGTGAATTGCCGTAGATATGTTTTGGAAATGATTTTCAAGATTGTCAGCATCCAAATAAACATAAACATTGTGGTATGTACCGGAAGTATGCACATTTGATCAATCATTCAAAAGATGCCTCAACATCCAAGTGTCTTGTGAACTTTATCTTTCAATAAGCTGACCAATGGTTTCTCCTTTGCTAGTAGGAGATACTTTTCAACTTTTCAAGTGCTGAACATCTATTTAACAAAGTTTGAATCTTTACGCAAGGTATTTCAAACTACAAACATGAGATGGATGAAAAATCATGTGGAAACTTCATTTTGAGTCACCAACCATCATGTTTAGTATAGACGTTCGTTACATGATGTAGTCAGGGATTCTATTGAATCATTCGCAATGTACAACTCTTGTTGAATAACCAATTTTTTCTGCTCAAGTAGTGACATATGAAGGACCAAAGTTACCCTTTCATTTACTCATTCAGATGCTCAAGACTTCATCTTTAACTGCATATGAGCTTATATGTCAAAAGAAACCCGATTTTACAATTCAACATCACAGCCCTTCTTTCAGTACCAGGAATCGGTATTTGATAATGTCATCAAGTTTTAAGACTGTTGACATGTTAAGTTAGCAAGTTTCTGATTGTCTTCACAAGATCATTGTAATCTCACTTCAGTGAGAAACTCAATGAACAGAACAAGTAAAAGATACTTCCGCTGTTACGGATTTAACATCAATATTTGAACCATAACATCATATTAGGTTATTTAACCTCTAAAACAAACAGAGTAAAAAAGAATAAAATAACATCCCAAAATAAGCCAACTATGGGCATTCAGTCCCTAATTTCTATTAGCCCATGATATGAAGGGTGTTGGCAATTTGATACTCTTAATTTCCAGACCATGTTTATACTATCGGTTACGAACGAGTTCCACTATCTGTCAAACCTTGTAATAGAACAAGTTCTTTTCAGTAGTAAATAAACTTGGGTCAAAAGGGTCTACAATAATATAGCATGAAAAAGTATGACTCTGATATAGAAGATGATCAGATCACTTAGCAGATGCTAAGTTTATTTGTATGGTACGAGTATCTATTACATTGCTTATCAACATTGCTTTGTTAATAATGTCTTGTGTCAAAATACAACCATGTGATAATCGATAATAAGGATGAAATAGTTGCATTAACATCTAAGGATTTGAATCTACATATACATAGGTACACAGACGTTTGGGAAAAAAAATGGCAATTGAGGTCAAAAACATATACATAGGTACACAGACGTTTGGGAAAAAAAGGCTATTGAGGTCAAAGTTGCTAACTCAAAAGAACTTACAATTAGGCCGAAACTTACTTTATAAAGCTTGGAAAGTGTACTGATCTTGAACTTTTAAACAACAAAAGGAAATTACATCAATATTGAGGTAAAAAATATCATACCTGAAGCTCTAAATTGCTTGCATTACAATGGCAAATTCCTTCTGCAATGAATAAAATTCTTTCTAACAAACAACAGTGTAACACAGGGTGGTTCTTTGGTTCTTCCTGTGCTACTCACATTTCCAGATTACATTATAAAGCAAAAGAAGCCAAAGCAGCCTTCACGGTTCCCTCTGCCTCCACCATTTTCCTCTTTGCCTCTTCAAGTCTCTTTTCAGCCTCCGTAGCTCTTCTCTCGGCATCCACAGCCCTCGCCTCCAAATTAAGTTTCATCTGTTCATCCAGAGACTTCATATCTGCTACTTCCCTCTCCAATATACATATCTTTTCTTTGTAACCCTGATTGCAAAGAACACACTCGTCTAGCTGCTTCTTCAACTTCAAATTCTCCACCTCCATTTTACTCTTCGCCTCTGCAAACCTCCTCTCAGCCTTTGTAGCTCTCCGGTCGGCATCAACAGCCCTGGCCTTTAAAGTAATCTTCATCTGGACATTCTGGGACTTCAAATCTGCTAACTCCCCCTCCAATACACTAATCTTCTCATGATACCCCTTATCACGAAGGACCAACTCATTGATCTGCCTTTTCAGCTCCGAATTATCTAGTTCCAAACCATGAATAGACTCTGCAGAATGAGAAAACAAAGCAGCAGACTCATTAGATATCCCCTGCAGCCAATCAACAACACCTGACCGGCCCATTTGCCTCACCCTCTCTTCCATAGCCGGAGCCGAAGCCCCTGGCAGAAGCATTTGGTGAGATGGATAACATATGACATCCTTATCACCCAAGGGTAAATGACCAGATGCTATCCTGTCAGACTTGCCTTCCTCCACAGTGGCATCTGTACTGCATGTGACTGGAGGAGGAGCAAAAGAACTACCCCCCGCTACTCTAGATACCCTTATCTTTTCCGCACTTCCATCGGAAGTTTCTCTACTAGCCCTCTTGGGAGCAAGACCCACCATTGATTCGGTTGAATTTATAACAATATCATCTTCTTTTCCTCTCTTTTTTGAAGCCTGGTCTTCTGTCTTTGATTCTTTATTCGTATTTGTACCATTGGTGTGTTTCTTATCATGACCTTCTTGATTTATGACTTCTTCCTCTGACTTGTTTGAGGTTTCAAGATCAAGTGAAGCTCTTGATTACTCGTCACATCTACACCAAGACAAGCCCCTTCAAACTGCTTGATCATGATTGGCATCATCTCTTTAACATATAGATTTAAGCGAGAACGAGAATCCACCTCTTCAAGACAAGTCCCTTCTTTAAAAACCTAATTTACAATTAGTTCACCCTTAAATATATTTATCACGCAATTCAGAGCATACAAAAATTACTTATAATGCCAAATAACATACCTTGCCTGTGTGGTCTGATGATGTTGTGGTAAGGTTGCTCTCATAATCCTGTAGCATGTAATATCGTGTACAATGTAAATTGTAATGAGCTATAACATTATAGTAAGTGGATTGAACAAAAACATAAAACAAGAAATAAATACTGGGTGAGTGGTATGCCTGATGTGCCTTGTATATAGATTCCTTAACCAATTTACACTTGTTGGCCTGAAAGTGAAAAATGCAAAGTATTACAAGTAACAAAAACAAGCAACTCATCAGAATTGTAAGAAGTAAGATGTGTCTCCCAACACATCAATGTAAGATTTGAACAATTGCAGGGAAGAATGATCATTAGTCCATAATAAAATCATAGCATTGTCATACCCCAGAAGCATTTTCATCATTAAGTTCGATTGTAGCAGTTTCACATACCTCGACTTTAGGGTAGTTATCGAACATATCACCCATAGATATTACAGCAGGGATAAGGCAAGTGTTTAGTTTATCTTCAGACTTAAAAAGTACTCCTTCACCTAGCTTTCGAATTACAGGCACAAGTGCACAACTCCCTAAATAAATAAATATATATATATTGGTCCTGCTCTTGTCAGATGAACAACATCGGCACAAACAAACAAAAAACAACGGGAAATTAATGAGAATCAAGTATCTTGATTGGTCTTTGTACCTGCTTTTGGTGTCTCTTCATCCTTAGATTTTGAGGAGGTCGCTGCATCACTAGACTTGCCAGTAGATTTCTTGGAAGTTGATTTTGCAGCCGATTTGTCCTTGGACTTATTATCTTTTGAAGTTGGACCTTTTGTCTTGCCGGACGAAGAGACCCCACCAGTTCTGCTTGTTATTTATTAACAAGAGTCAAAAATTGGTAATACGGGTCATTCACAATGATAGTGAACAATTGGGCATAAGGAATTTGAAATACACCTCTTGGCTGAATCTTTGATCTGATCTTCTGAAGCAGAGGGTGTAACATCTGTTTTTGATTTCATCTTCTTGTGTCTGGAGTAGGAACGGCCATGAGAACACAATAATCAAGTTTTATCAAAGCAGCAACTACATCTACCAGCCATAGCATGAACACCTTGGTTAATAGTGAGTAAACATTGGGACCTTTGATTTTTTACAAATACACACACATTTTTATGGTTATTACTTATATAAGTAAATCAGATTTAAATGAAAATACTTCAACAAGACTTTCAGGCATTTTGCCACATTATTTACCAAAAAAATTATAAGTGCCAAAAAGTCGGGTAGAAGCAGCACCACAAAACCAAAAAAAACAAATCATATAATGCGAAGAAAACCTAAGAGAACATCGTGTTTGGTGTGGTTGCACTTAGCTAATAATAAATTTTCCGTACAAAAACAAGCACTGCGATTTATAGCATATTTTAACTAAACCCAGTCACCTGATTTTGATGATTAAATAACTAGTTTTAGAATCCCTTATACAACAAACATTGGAAGTATTTCAACTATATTTCTATCTCTCAGCATATGCATCTAATAACCCATGTTTATCAGAATGCTTTACTCCTGAACTTTCTAACATCTGATCTCCCCTTCCCTCTCTCTGTTGTGTGTAACTGTGTATAGCGAACTACTATATTGTATTTTACTTCTTAATATATAATAAACATAATTGTCAAAACATAAGATCATCCGAGTAAAAAATACTATTAAACACATCACAGAGGTCACTTGCATCAACCAAGACCAACTTCGATCAATCAAGCAATATAGCAAAAAGTAATGCATACATTTCAGGGGAAGCTTCTTCACTTTCAGCTTCAATGGTTTGCCACTGTCAAATAGATAAACATCAGCACAAACAATTATATCAAAGAGAGAGATTTATATCCAATAAAAGTGTTATCACCTCATCATGCACAGAATATTCTTTCAGAAATACCTATTTTTCTGTTTTTAAGTTTAAAGTCTCTTTCTCACCTTCCACATAATGAACCTGTTTAACAAAAGGAAAATGCTAAATGAAGCCCTTAGGAGTTCACTTAACATGCATATAAAATTGTACCTTTGTATATCAAAAGCCCACCCTTGAATTTTATAGTAAGTGTACAATTAATTAATGCACCTTAACGAAAGCCCTTAGGGTTTCGGTTAGCAAAACCCTTAACAAAACATGTTGGATCGAACTGTCGAAAAACAAAACAAAGAAAGCGAGCTCCAGCATCAAATGAATTAATGACCTTATGCTTCTTTTTGGCAGCATCAAATGACTCAATGAAACCTTCATAATACCTACAAGCATTGGCATATATGTCAGCGATACATGTGTTCAAATATGTTCTTGTCTGTATAGATACTCTAATCTCTGAAGTTTTACTGACAAAAACTAGAAACTAGATATCTGATGCATGGAGAAGACACATACATTTTATCTTCAGTCCACCAAACTTTGACCTTCGAACCAACCAGACTTTTATCATATTTTATAGTGTTGGATCCCTGCGAATACTTCAAATTACAACGGTTAGAAGCCGGAGCGCACACAGTATTTTGATTAATTTTGAGAAAACCTACTTTATCTTTGACTGCAGAAAGCTTTCGTTTTCCACTCTTTACCAGTATCTCTTTTGAGCTGCCCTCACCTTTAGCAGATTTTGCTGCAGACTTCTGTGAATAATCCATCTCCTTCACAACCCAAAAGTAAAAATCAGGCGGGTTTCAAGTAAAAAAATGGAAAAAACAAAATAAAAAGTTCTGAGTTACTGACATCATCGCTGGACTTTGCTATTGCTTGATCATTCTCTGCAGCATTTTTACCACTTCTGCATTTTCTTCCATCATCTTTCTTCTTTGACTTACCATTTCTTGCAGAGAGTTTAAGTGGTGTACCTTCAGAATCACTTTCCTCCTCTTCCTCAGTGGTACGTTTGCTTTTTTGCCCCTTCTTAAATAACAATTTCATTGGATTAGTCTCCGAATCGCTATCTCCCACTTTTGCTTTCTTACCAGTCTGTTTTGGGTTCTTTGCATTTGATCCCCCCACATCTATTTTCTTCCCAGAAAGCTTTGACTTCTTATCCGATTGTTTCATTGACTTTGAAACCGACATTTTCAGAGGAGGTGCATCAGATTCATTATCTTCCGACTCATACCTTGGTTGGAGTTTAACCTCCTTTGCAGCAGCTGCTTTCTTCCCTGTTCGTTTTTCTGGCTCTGCATCCGAGTCACTAGAACAAGAAGCCTCCCACTTTTGTGGTTCTGCATAGTTGGCCTGAAACACAAAGTATCATAAGTAACAAAAACATTTAAGTCATCATACTTGTAAGATGTGTCTCACAACACATCAATGTAAAATCTGAACAATTGCAGTGAATAATGATCGTTAGTCCATAGTCCATAATAAAATCATTCCGGTTGTAGCCCACAAGCATTTACATCATTACATTAGATTGTATAGGTTTCACATACCACAACTTTGGGGTAGTTATCATACGTATCACCCATATATATTATAGCAAGAATAAGTAAAGGCTTTAGTTTATCTGCAGACTTTTTTATTAAGTAATTTGATAGAACCCGAAAACTAAGGCGAAGATACTGTTTTTAATTGCTGGAAAACCAAAAGATTACAAGAAAGTAGACTCAATTCAAAATGGATTAATATCCATAGTTCATACAAGAACACTGATAATATTAATAAAACAAGACACCCCCAAAAACAAAACATGCTAGCCTATAAAGAATATAATAGAGCAGTTATACTTTAGTGGGCAGTTATGGTCAACTTGATATTTACATTCTGTTACCCTCCATCAGCCCATGTTGACCCACAACTGTGGGTTTCGTATCATAATCCTTCACCTAGCTTTCTAATTACTGGCAGAACTCCCTAAACTAAAAAATAAAAATTGGTCCTGCTCCTGTCAGATGAACAACATCAGCACAAACAAGAAAAAATCAAAGGAAGAGATTCATATGCTAATTACAATTTTCTCACCTCATCACACACAGAATATTCTTTCAAAATCTCCCATTTTTCTGTTTTCAAATTCAAAGTCTCTTTCTCACCGTCCACATAGTGAACCTGTTGAACACCAAAACATGTTGGATCAAACTGGTTGAAAAACAAAACAAAAAGAAAGTGAGCTCCGGCATTAAATGACTTAAAGACCTTATGCTTCTTTCTCGCAGCATCAAATGACTCAATGAAACCTTCATAATACCTACAAGCATTGGCATAAATGTCAGCTATACGTGTGTTCATATATGTTCTCGTCTATATAGATATATTCTAATCTATAAAGTTCCATTGACAAAAGCTAGAATAATTTCTGGTGCATGAAGAAGATGCATACGTTTTATCTTCAGCCCACCAAACTTTGACCTTTGAACCAACCAGGCTTTTATCATATTTCATAGTATCAGCAACCTGTGATATGTCAAATTCCAACAGTTAGAAGCCGAAGCGCACAAGGTATTTTAGTCAAGATTTAAGAATACCTACTTTATCTTTGACTGCAAAACGCTTCCGTTTTGCACTATTCATTGGTATCTCTTTTGAGCTGCCTTCACCTTTAGCTGATTTTGCTGCAGACTTCTGTGAATAATCCACCTCCTTCACTAACCAAAACTAAAAATCAGGCGGGTTTCAAATTAATAAAAATAAAAAACAAAATAAAAAAAGTTTTGAATTACTGACATCATCGCTGGACATTGCTTTTGCTTGCTCATTCTCTGTAGCATTTTTACCACTTCCAAATTTTCTTCCATCATCGTCTTCCGACTCATTCCTTGGTGGGAGTTTAACTTCCTTAGCAGCAGCTACCTTCTTCCCTTTTTGTTTTTGTGGCTCTGCATCCAAGTCACTAGAACAAGAAACTTCCAGCTTTTGTGGCTCTGCATCGTTGGCCTGAAACACAAAGTCACAAAGTATTATAAGTAATAAAGACAAACTAACTCAACATACTTGTAGAATTTGCCTCACAACACATTACACATCAATGTAAAATCTGAACAAGTTGTTGGATTAGTGTGTACATCATAACACAAAATTATACTACCATTTATACACGAGCCTACGGGGTCACACACAATGAACACTTAAATACCCAGATATATGATACTGTATACACCAAATAATATGGGATTCAATGTATGTGGAAACAAGTGGGAATAAGATTCCATGTATCCAATCTTATCTGATCTAATGTGAGATATGCAAATCAATATGATATCTTGACATGGATTTAGTATAGATTTTGCATCCTCTGTCTCCTGATCAATCGGCTATAAAAGGAGCATGTGTTGAGTGTAGTAAGACACCACACTAGATATATCTTCCTTTGGAACTCCATATTTGCAAATGGAAAACAATAAAGGAAAATTGCTCCTTGTTATAGATTGACTACGGTGGGAAACAAAACATCAAACTAACAGTTTGGTATTTTTAGTTTTGGCAATTAAGGTCTAGCGGCCTTCGGGTATTGGTTGAAGTGTTCGTGTGGATCAACTGTAGAGATATTCATATTATTGAATATTGTTCTTATCACACAAGATTTCATCTACTTAATTGGAAGGTATAATATCTAGTCCATCTATTATGACAACTATTATGGTGTAATTGGATCTTGGCGGAAATATTAACCGTGTGCAAGTTTTATAAAAATACATGTTTGTATTTTCAGTCTTCCGTTGCGTATATAAAATAAATTTTAAAAATACACACGAGGGCTAATCTTTCCAACAGTGGTACCAGAGCCACTTTTACACCTTTTAGTTGTCATGTGATTTTATTTTTGATCTAGCTTTGTGGCGTATTGGTATTTAATAAAACCTTTTGGTTTTTAGAATCAACTTGATTGATTCAGATTTAACCTCATGGCGCACAAATAAGATCGAAAAATAAATCACCTCTATAAATTTTGAATTTATTAATTATGGCTTGATTATTTAAATTTATCCATGATTATACCCATGCATTGTAATCATGGACAAGCCATATATAACTTTTAATAATGTAGTTATTAAATTTTACAAAAAGGGTTTTTAATTTGGCTTAAAAGATAGACTTGAAGTCAAGTTAAAAATAATGAGCTATACACAAAATCTCACTTGGTTGTTAGATTAAGTGGGAGTTTTCTTTTGGACTAAGCTATAAGTGTTTGATGCATGGATATGTTTTTATTTATATAATTGTTGATTATAATATGCTAAAATGTTTTTGATGGAAACATTAAATAAAAACATAAAATGAGTTTAAAGTTTAAAATTGATGATTTTAAAAGTTAAACTTCAAATAGTTTTCTTTTGAAACTATATAATAAACGGTTAAAATGAGTTTTAACATAGCGTAACGAATTGTTGGTATATTAAATATTCGTGAACACAAATTTTTTAAAATATACCCGTTAAACTTAAGTCATGCCATCCAATGAGCTTGTGAATACTCCTCGTTATTTTTTGGTTACGGTAAGACCTAATCGAATTTTATCCACGAGGTAGATTTTTAGTTTCGAGTGAGACTAGGTTAAATATTCACAGTTTACAAATTGGACGACTTAATCGAGTTCTCGGTGAGACCTGAATCCGAGGCAAGGATGGGATAAACATGTCAGTAGATAATAGTAGTTTGTTGAACTACACATATCTCTAGGTCCCATAAAGATCTAAGAGTTGCACTTGTAATGCAATTGGTACTCGCTACCTACCAATAGACTCTATAACTACTAGCTGATCAACAGATGTAGTTGTGGAATCCCTATATGGATCTTAGACTTTAATAATTAATCGTTTTATAATATTAAAACTTGGGTAAATAATTTATTAAAGTTCTCATATCGAAAATACTAAAATAAACCTTACTTTTAATGTAGATGGCAAACAATCAAAACGTAAACCAAAATTCACTCCGTTCTTTGTTGGAGAAGGAGAAACTTAATGATACTAACTTCCTAGACTGGTATCGCAATTTGAGGATTGTCCTCAAGTATGAAGGGAAGGTGAAAACCATTGATGAACCCTTGCCCGATCCTCCTGCCGAGATAGATATTGTTGCTCAGCAAGATGCTTATCAAAAATTGTTTGATGAGCAAGAGAAGATAGCTTTAATAATGCTTGCGAGTGTGACTCCCGAACTCTAGAAGGAAATGGAAGATCGCACAGCATATGATATGATCACTGAGCTGAAAAATATGTTTCAGAAACAGGCAAATCAAGAGTTGTATGAAACTCACAAGCTTCTTCACACATGCAAAATGGAGGAGGGTCAGTCAGTGAGCTCTCATGCTTTGAAAATGAAAAGCTACATTGACAGGTTGGAAAAGCTTGGAACTCCTATGCCGACTCTTTTGGCTGTGAACACCATTTTGGCTTCACTACCAAAGTCTTATGATAACTTTGTCATGAACTATAACATGCAAGGTTGGAATAAGTCTCTGTCAGAATTGCATCGGATGCTCAAAGCTGCTGAACAGAATATTCCATCCAAAGCCTCCAATCCAGGCATCCTTATGATTAGGGATAGAAGGGTTAAAAAGAATAAGCCTAAAACTTATGGGAAGGGAAAAGGCAAAGGAATTGTCAGGAATAAGATTCCACCGCATCCCAAGAAAGAAAACCCAGCAAAAGACGCCGAATGTTTCCATTGTGGAAAGGTTGGCCATTGGAGAAGGAACTGTCCTGTCTACCTATCTGAGCTGAAAAAGGGCAAAGCTGGTGAGACTAGCAAATTAGGTATATTTCATATACAACTATATACTTTTTCTAGTGATTCCTGGATTTTTGATACTGGTTGTGGCACTCACATCTGTAACAATATCCAGGGAATGAGAAGAAGTAAGAAACTGAAAAAAGGGACACTGGACTTGCGAGTGGGCAATGGGAATCGAGCAGCTGTTAAAGCTATTGGCACCTATGAGCTTACTCTTCCAAGTGGTCTTATTGTTTTATTGGAAGAATGTCATTATGCTCCTAGTATTACAAGCAATGTAATTTCAGTTTCACTTTTGAAAAATGCTGGTTATGAACTTGCATTTACGCACTTTGGCATTTCAGTTTCTAAGAATAATGTTTTTTTATTTTAATGCTTGTCCACCTGATGGTATTTTTGAAATTGATATGTGTGGTGCCATTTCAAGTAATAATCATGTATATACCTGTACTGCCAAACGATTCAAGCAAGACTTGAATAAAACCTATCTATGGCATTGTCGTCTAGGTCATATAAACAAACAACGCATTTCAAAACTCCAATCTGATGGACTTTTGGAATCAACTGGCTCCGAGTCATTTGATGTATGCGAATCTTGTTTATGTGGAAAGATGACAAAGGCTCATTTCTCCGGTTTAGGTGAAAGAGCTAAAGATCTTTTAGGACTAATACATACTGATGTATGTGGACCTTTTAGAACTATGTCTAGAAATGGTGAATCATACTTCGTTACATTCACTGATGATTATAGTAGATATGGTTATGTTTACTTGCTGAAACATAAACATGAAGTTTTTGAAACATTCAAAATATTTCAAAACGAAGTAGAGAATCAGCTTGGAAAGACCATTTGCCCTTCGCTCTGATCGAGGTGGTGAATATATGAGTCAAGAGTTTTTGGACCACTTAAAGAATCGTGGGATTGTCTCACAATTCACTCCGCCATACACACCACAACATAATGGGGTGTCTGAGCGGAGAAATCGGACTTTACTTGATATGGTTCGCTCTATGATGAGTCTGACTACTCTACCGCCGTCTTTTTGGGGATACGCGTTAGAATCTGCTTCACGCATACTCAATATGGTTCCGACCAAGAAGGTAGAAAAGACACCACATGAACTGTGGCATGGGAAAAGTCCCAAGTTGTCTTACTTGAAAGTCTGGGGTTGTGAAGCTTACGTGAAGCGTGACACTTTAAACAAATTAGAACCTAGAAGTATCAAATGTAACTTTGTGGGATACCCAAAAGAAACAATGGGTTACTACTTTTACTACAAAGCTGACAACAAAGTGTTTCCAGCTCGTTTTGTTGAGTTCTTGGAAAGAGATCTTTTCTTACAAGAAGTTAGTGGGAGTAAAGTAGATCTTGAAGAAGTTCAAGAACCACAAAGTGACATACCTTCTGCAAGCACTAGCTATCCAGATGTTGAAACTAAGCACACAGTTAGTGAGCCAGAACATGTTGCACCTGCACTTCGTAGATCTAATAGAACTTCTCATCGGCCTGCAAGGTATAATTATTTAATTAATTCAGATGAAAATGATATAGGGGATTATGATGAACCCTCTACTTATCGTCAAGCCATATCGGATCCGGAATATGATAAATGGCAAGATGCTATCAATGCAGAGATGCAGTCCATGAAGGATAATCAAGTATGGGACTTGATTGATCTTCCACCCAATTGTAAGACAGTAGGGTGTAAATGGGTCTTTAAGAAGAAGATTGACATGGACGGTAATGTAAACACTTTTAAGGCTCGGTTGGTAGCAAAAGGATACACTCAGACTCAAGGAATTGATTATGAGGAAACCTTTTCACCAGTCGCGAGCATTAAATCGATCAGGATACTTATTGCCATAGCTGCTTTTCATGATTATGAAATATGGCAAATGGATGTCAAAACCGCTTTTCTGAATGGCCACCTAAGTGAGGATGTATATATGGTTCAGCCAGAAGGTTTTGTTAATCCAAAGCATCCTAATAAAGTATGCAAGCTTCATAAATCCATTTATGGATTAAAGCAAGCATCCAGGACTTGGAATCTTAAGTTTGATGAGAAAATCAAAGAGTTTGGTTTTTCTCAAAACCAAGATGAGCCCTGTGTTTACATTAGAGCTAGTGGAGGCAAAGTAGTCTTCTTGATCTTGTATGTTGATGACGTGCTACTTATTGGAAACGATATTCTAACTTTGCAAGATGTTAAGTCTTGGCTTGGAAGATGTTTTGCAATGAAAGATCTTGGAGAAACTACTTACATTCTTGGAATCAGGATCTATAGAAATAGATCCAAACGGCTTATTGGTTTGAGTCAAAGTACATACATTGACAAAATCTTGCGAAGATTTAACATGCAAAACTCCAAGCGTGGAGGATTGCCTGTGCAAAAGGGCATAACCTTGAGCAAGTCTCAAAGTCCTATCACACCTGATGAGATAAGACGAATGAAAGGTATCCCATATGCTTCAGCTATAGGATCCATCATGTATGCCATGTTATGTACTAGACCTGATGTCTCGTTAGCCTTGAGTTTGACGAGCCGATATCAACAGAATCCAGGTGAAGAGCACTGGATTGCTGTTAAGAGCATTCTTAAGTATCTCTGGAGAACTAAAGATATGTTCTTGGTTTACGGTGGTTTGGAAGAAGAGTTGAGTATTAAATGTTATACGGATGCTAGTTTCCAAACTGATCGAGATGACTCTCGATCCCAATCTGGTTATGTCTTTGTCATGAATGGCGGGGCAGTTGATTGGAAAAGCTCAAAGCAGAGCACAGTTGCACAATCTACAACAGAAGCAGAATACATTGCTGCCTCAGAAGCTGCTCAGGAAGCTGTCTGGATTAGGAAATTTGTTGCTGAACTTGGGGTAGTACCCAGCATTAAATCTCCTATGGAAATGTACTGTGATAATTTAAGTACTATTATACTTGCGAAAGAATCACGTGTACGTAAAGGTAGTCGACACATTCTTCGAAAGTTTGACTACATTCGTGAAGTCATTGAGAGGAATGAGATTAATATTCTTAAGGTTCACACAGATGATAATGTGGCTGACTCGTTCACGAAGCCAATGACACACAATAAGCATGATGATCATGCTAGTAGTATTGGACTTCGCTATGCTACTGATCTTTTACAATTGTGATTTAGTATTTGGATATTTTAAAATAATAAGCAGTTTTATTTTAATGAATTGATATACTTGGTATGGTCATTTTCATTTGTATTTCTGTGTTTTATATTAGCATGTTTAATCCATGAATAATTGTTGATTATTCAAAATCTTCATAGTCGGTCATGTTATGGGAGTAACATGAATTAAGACTAATGTGAAGTTTTGGCTTTATTCACTGATGGTGAATAGTTAACTTGATGAGACCAAAATTCACATGTATTCATTGTTGATGAATATTGGAATGACCCAATCACGAGATGTCACTACATGGATCGACATAAATAGTGAATCTCGAAATGATTATGTCTTTGTGCCCTTAGACCTGAGATTTGTATGTTGGTTGCTGATTGTATGACATGTTATGCTTTGATATGGTTAAACGCTATCCTGAATAAGGTAGTTATAAAGGCCATCATTAGGTACGATGTGAAGTTCATGATGTACGCATAAAATCAAGATGGAATTTATTCCTCTATGTGAGAGTATGATACCACTGGGCCCCTCGATGAAAACGAATGGATATTTACACGGCCGTGTCCAAGCTATATTGATTGTTGATCAAATCTAACTTGGTGATCGCATTCAACTTTTCTATATCGAGAAAATATTTTGTTGACTAATGAGACTGACTAGATCCATGTCTCATATCAATAGGGTATCCGAAATAAAGGGACAATAGACACTTAATCATTAAATCATTATTTTAATAATGATCGTTCGATTAGCTAAAACAAACACTCGTGTGTTTTCGGGGGCAATGATGTGTTGCTAGACACCAATCATTGTCTGTGTAAATTTCTAGATGTTATGCCATACACAAGTGGGAGTTTTTTGGATTAGTGTGTACATAATAACACAAAATTATACTACCGTTTATACACGAGCCTACGGGGTCACACACAATGAACACTTAAATACCCGGATATATGATACTGTATACACCAAATAATATGGATTCAATGTATGTGGAAACAAGTGGGAATAAGATTCCATGTATCCAATCTTATCTGATCTAATGTGAGATATGCAAATCAATATGATATCTTGACATGGATTTAGTATAGATTTTGCATCCTCTGTCTCCTGATCAATCGGCTATAAAAGGAGCATGTGTTGAGTGTAGTAAGACACCACACTAGATATATCTTCCTTTGGAACTCCATATTTGCAAATGGAAAACAATAAAGGAAAATTGCTCCTTGTTATAGATTGACTACGGTGGGAAACAAAAACATCAAACTAACAGTTTGGTATTTTTAGTTTTGGCAATTAAGGTCTAGCGGCCTTCGGGTATTGGTTGAAGTGTTCGTGTGGATCAACTGTAGAGATATTCATATTATTGAATATTGTTCTTATCACACAAGATTTCATCTACTTAATTGGAAGGTATAATATCTAGTCCATCTATTATGACAACTATTATGGTGTAATTGGATCTTGGCGGAAATATTAACCGTGTGCAAGTTTTATAAAAATACATGTTTGTATTTTCAGTCTTCCGTTGCGTATATAAAATAAATTTTAAAAATACACACGAGGGCTAATCTTTCCAACACAAGTGCAGTAAAGAATGATATTTAGTCCATAATAAATTCATTCGGGTTGTAGCCCAGATAAGCATTTTCATCATTAAGTTCGATTGTAGCAGTTTCACATACCAAAAGTTCAGGGTAGTTATCATACGTATCACCCATAAATATTATAGCAGGGATAAAGTAAGGCTTTAATTTATCTGTAGACTTAAAAAAGTAATCTGATAGAGCCCGGAAATTAAGGCTAAGTTACTGATTTTTATTGTTGGAATACCAAAAGATTACAAGATAGTAGACTCAATCGAAATGGGTTAATATCCATGGTGCATACAACACTAATATAATATTAAGGCTATCTCCAATGGGGATGCTTTTGGGTGCCCTTGAATATCCTTTGCCATTGAAGCTTGTCCAAAACTAAAGATTTTTTGAAGGATGCCCTTACCTAAGTGCATGCCCTTACTTGTCCTTACCTAAAAACAAGAATCTTTTGTAGCTATCTCCAATGCTAAGGACGCCCTTAGGCGTCCTTGAGCTGCCACATAATATCCTTACAAATCCTTATACATCCTTATAAATCCTTCAAATCCTATAATTTTATCTCCAACTATACAAATATCCTTACATACCCACCTCCCACTAAAAACAAAAATATATTAGGTAAGGACAAGTAAGGGCATGCCCTTAGGTAAGGGCATCCTTCAAAAATCTTTAGTTTTGGACAAGCTTCAACCGCAAAAGATACTTAAGGGCACCCAAAAGCATCCCCATTGGAGATAGCCTTAATATTATATCAGTGTTGTATGCACCATGGATAAAAATCTTTAGTAAGGGCATGCCCTTAGGTAAGGACATCCTTCAAAAATCTTTAGTTTTAGACAAGCTTCGACGACAAAAGATATTCAAGGGCACCTAAGGCACCCAAAAGCACCCCCCATTGGAGATTAGAAGATAGCCTTCCAATGCTAAGGACGTCCTTAGGCGTTCTTGTGCTGCCACATCATATCCTTACACATCCTTATACATCCTTATAAATCCTTCAAATCCTATAATTTTATCTCCAAACATACAAACATCCTTACATATCCTTACACATTCTTTACCTCAAACTAAAAACAAAAATATCTTAGGTAAGGACAAGTAAGGGTATCCTTTAAAAAATCCTTAGTTTTGGACAAACTATAACGGCAAAGGATATTTAAAGGCACCTAATGGTGCTTAAAGGCACCCCCATTGGAGATAGCCTAAGGATATGTAAGAATATGTAAAGATGTTTGTATGGTTGGAGATAAAGTTATAGGATTTGAAAGATTTATAAGATGTGTAAGGATTTTAAGGATTTGTAAGGAATATGATGTAGAGACATCCTTAACATTGCAGATAGCCTAATAAAACAAGAGAACATCCATCAGCCCATGTTGACCCACAACTTTGGGTTCAATCCTTCAACTAGAAAGAGATTCATATGCTAATTACAGTGTTCTCACCTCATCACGCGCTGAATATTCTTTTAAAACTCCCATTTTTCTGTTTTTAAATTTAAAAATGGGGAGTGATAATTTTTAGGGTTATTTACTGAAATGGTACTTGGGCTATCCACCATATTACTGATTTCATACCTATAACTTTAAAATTACTCTCATCATACCCCAACTTATCAATTCTCCACACGGACGATACCTGACCTGACGGACGTCAGTTTGGCCGTTAAGTTGGGGTATAACTACGGTAAATTTTAAAGTTTTAGGTATGAAACTAGTAGATAGTCCAGGTGTCATTTATGTAATTAACCATTATTATTATTATTATATTATTACTATAATTTCTTGTAAATCCTATTAATTTCTAATGGTAGTGATGCTTTTACTATTATTATTATTATTATGGTTGTTGTTATTGTTATTGTTGTTTTAATTACACAAAGTATTATTTAGGAATAAATAATTTTAAAAAGTACATTGATATTTTTTGTAAATATTTACTTTTATTTTATAAAAGAATACTTTATTTTTATAAAAAATATTGTAAATATTTATTAAAAAATAAATTTGTACTAAAAATGTTGTAAATAAAAAATATTATTGTAAATAAAGAATACTTTATTTTATAAAAAAATATAGTACTAAAAATATTATTGTATCAAAGAATACTTTATTTTATAAAAAATATTGTAAATAAAAAAAGAAGATTGAAAAATATTTTTTATAAAAATAAAAACTTTGTACTAAAAATGATCTTTTATAAAAGAAAATATTATTTTATTAAAAAATAAATTTTATAAATAATAGTTTTTGAAATATTAATAGTTTTTAATAAAAAATTAAATATTTACAATAATTTTTTTATAAAAATAAAGTATTCTTTTATAAAATAAATATAAATATTTACAAAAAAAATAGCAATGTACTTTGTGTAATTAAAAAAACAACAAGAACAACAACCATAATAATAATAATAATAATAATAATAATAATAATAATAATAATAATAATAATAATAATAATAATAATAATAATAATTACATAAATGATATCTGGACTATCCACCATATTACTGGTTTCATACCTAAAACTTTAAAATTTACGGTAGTCATACCCCAACTTAACGGCCAAACTGACGCCCGTCAAGTCGGGTATCGTCCGAGTGAAAAATTGATAAGTTGGGGTATGATGAGAGTAATTTTAAAGTTATAGGTATGAAACCAGTAATATGGTGGATAGTCCAGGTACCATTTCAGTAAATAACCCTAATTTTTATAAAGGAGTATAGAAGTATAGATATACCTGTAATAAATTTAATATATAATATCTATTCTTTATTTTATAAAATAACTACACCATCCTTTTATATCAATAATTGACACTACTTGTGTCGTCGCTACCACCACTAACTGTTGTCGTCACCATCACATTGATGCTACACTTTTGCCACCGCATTGGGCAGGCATTCGTCTAGTATGCATATATATCTATGATCTTTGGGTTATTGATTAAAATCAAACTGTTTAATAAAAGAGTTTAGGTTTGAAAATGAAAAAAAAATTTATTATTTTTTTTTTTTGAAAGTTTACTATTATTCACAAAACCATAACCCACCAATTAGTGGTAAGGCCAAAAATGTATACAATAATTACCTCAAAACACAATTACACCAATCATTCCACATGATCGATCCGTGGTTTCCTCTATACCTATACCATAAGAAACCAAGCGTTCTAATATCATTGAAAATCCTATCAACATTAATAGTTATATTGGAAAACCTTAAGTCGTTGCAAGCTTTCCATATGCATCAACAAGTGATAAAAACAATACACTTGAGCACTTCTTTCTCCTTAAAACCAACTCCTTTCTCTTTAAAATTAATGATATACAAAAGTCCAATGTTAAAAAGAAAATTACATAAATACAACATGACATCATATATTTCTAAAATAAGCATGAAAAAGAATGTGAACTTGTCAAATATTATTTTTTAAAATTTTTTTTAGAAACATTGTTATTTTATTTATATAAGAGAAAGCTGACATACTTTGGTTTTCCTTTTTAAAGATTTATTATTTTTATATAAGAAAAGTGAATATATGACTGTTAGATAAATAAGTGAAAAATGTTTATTGTAATGGATAAATGATTGGGTTCTCATGTTTTTTATGAATTAAAATACTAAAATGTGAGGCGATTTAAACCCAGTGTTTATTGTATAATGGATAAATGATTGGGTTCTCATGTTAGTTATTTAAATTTTTTTGGTTTTGGGTTAACAATAGTTTACTGATTAAATATTTTATACATTATAATATAATCTGTACTATTTTATAAAAAATAGTGCCCTGCTGAAAGTTACATGAGAGATTGTCTAAAACACTCTTAATGAAATTACAATATCAGTCTTTACCTTTTAAAATAGCTCTATTAACCTGTTACATCAATTACTTTTAACATCAATTATTTACACCCACCGACGCAAACGGCACCACCACGCCACCGCCGTATTACGAGGGTACCGTGCTAGTATAATGTAATTTATAATCATAGCATCACTTTTCCGGCTTAAGTGGTGACTAAACTAATCTGTCTCAAGTCTCGACCCAAAAACTGAAGATGACATATGAAGGACCAAAGTTACCCTTTCATTGTCAGATGCTCAAAACTTTTTCTTTAACCTCAAATGAGCTTAAAAGGCCTAATATATCAAAAGAAAACGGAATTTACAATCCAACATCACAACCCTTCATTCGCAGTCAGGAATTGGCATTTAATAATGTGATCGATACTTCCTCTGCTACAGATTTAACATCAATATTTAAACGGTAACATCATACTCAGTTATCCAACCCTCTAGAACAAACAAAGTGAAAAAACTATAAAAAAAAAACACCCCATAAGGCCATAATACGGTAGACAAAATTTTTGAAATTAGACCATACTTTATAAAGCTCGGAAACTGTATTGATCTTGACCTTTTTAACAACAAAAAGAAATCACATCAATATTGAGGTCAAAAGATATCATACCCGAAGGTCAAAGTCTCAAAATTGCTTGCATTACAATGGCAAATTCCTTCTGCAATGATAAAAATCATTGTAACAAGCAACATAGGGTGGTTCTTCCTACGCTTTTCACATTTCCAGATTTACATTATAAAGCAAAAGAGGCCAAAGCAGCCTTCATGGTACCCTCTGCCTCCACCATTTTCCTCTTTGCCACTGCAAGCTTTGTCTCAGCCTCCAAAGCTCTTCTCTCGGCATCCACAACCCTCGCCTCCAAATTTAGCTTCATCTGTTCACCCAGGGACTTCAAATCTGACACCTCCCTCTCCAATACACTAATCTTCTCATGATACCCCTTATCACGAAGGATAAACTCATTTAGCTGCCTTTCCAGCTCCGAATGATCTAATTCCAAAGCATGAATAGAATCTGCAGCATGAGAAAACAAAGCAGCAGACTCATTAGCTATCCCCTGCAGCTGATCAACAACACCTGAACGGCCCATTTTCCTCACCCTCTCTTCTGCAGTAGGGATCGAAGCACCAGGCAGAAACATTTGGTGAGATGGATTACGCATGACATCCTTATCACCCAAGGGTAAATGACCAGATGCTGTCCTGTCAGACTCTCTCCCCTCCACAGTGGCATCTGAGCATGTGACTGGGGAAGGAGCTAAACAACTATCCCTCACTACTCTAGATACCCTGATCTTTTTCGCACTTCCATCGGAAATTTCTGCACTGGCCCTCTTGTCAGCAAGACCCACCACTGATTCGGTTGAATTCATTACAGTATCATCTTCTTTTCCTCTCTTTCTGGAAGCCTGGTCTTCTGGCTTTGATTCTTTATCCAAAATGGAACCTTCTGTGTGTTTCTTATCACCTTCTTGATTTATGACTTCTTCCTCCGACTTGTTTGAGGTTTCAAGATCAAATGAAGCTTCTTGATTACCCATCCCATCTACTCCATTGATCATTACCGACTTTAGAGATCTATCTAACGTAGAATCTACCTCTTTAAGACAAGCCCCTTTTTTAAAAACCTAATTTACGATTATTTCACCCTTCAATAAATTTATCATGGAATCCGGATCATACAAATTACTTATAACGCCAAATAACATACCTGGCCAGTGTGATCTGATGATGTTGTGGTAAGGATGATCTCATCAGCCTGTAGCATGTAATATAGAGTACATTGTAGATTGCAATGATTTATAATGTTATAGAAAGTGGAATGAAAAAGAACCATAAATCAACAAATAAATACTGGATGAGTGGCATGCCTGATGTGCCTTGAATTTAGATTCCTTAACCAATTTGCACTCTGTGGCCTGAAACATAAAGTATTATAAGTAACAAAAACAATTAACTCAACATACTTGTCGAATATGCCTTATGACACATCAATGTCGAAATTATAGCAGGGATAAATGTGCATCATATTAAAATCAATTGATAAACTTTGCACAAATGCAGTTAAAAACGACTGTCACTCATATAAAAAGAATCATACCTGTTGTACCCCGGAAGTAACTTCATCACTGTGTTCAACTGTAGCAGTTTTGCCTTCACATACTGAAGCCGCAACTTTGGTGTACTCTTCTGAAGTATCACCCAGAGATACTGTAGCAGGCATCAGATTCGGCTTTAGTTTATCTGCAGATTTCAGGAGAACTCCTTCCGCCAACTTTCTAGCTACTGGCAGAACTCCCTACAGCAACAACAAATAACTGGTAAGAATTTATAGAGAATAGACAATTGAATTTCGTTAATATATCTAACGTAAAACCTAAACCTCGTTATCTTTCTTAACATTAGCCAGTAGCGGTTTAATCATCTCAGCTGAAATCCGATCACTTTCTTCCAGAACCAACACCATTATACGTTCCATTGATGGATGGTATGAATCTATGAGGATAGTCACTGATATAAACAAAACAGCATATCATTACAAAAGCAAAGAACTATGCATCGTAGTCACAAATAGCTATATGACACACCTTACTGATCTTAGAAAATGTTCAAACATCTCCACAATCAAAGCATCACATTCAAGATCAAGCATGATGACACACAATTTGTGTTTAGAAACTGTATAAAGGATTGACGCTCTCTTCATATAAGAGTAGCTAGTTTGGATCCTGGAAAGAGGAAACGATTACCTGAAAGATATCCTGCAGATACACAACATGCTCACAATCAGAAAACAAAACAAAGTTACATAAAACAAAATACCAAACGTCAGTTGTTGTAGTATACCCTCATTTGGTCATCACTATAGGGAACACCAGGAGCCGTAATCCTCGTGATTTCACTGAGGCATGCAGCAACAGAAACCTTCACATCAATATCCGAATGCTTCAAAAGACTCGATTGAATCAGCCCCTTCCTTGATGGTTCGAGTGCTTCTAGCATTGATTCTCCCGGTGACTCGTCAACTTCCGATAGCAGTTTCTGTATTTGCTGATTAACATACACATAAAAACAATTCATTCAGATTTTGCCATCATTAATTAAAATATACATTATAACATACAATAATGTAATCTGAAACTATAAATTATAAATGTGTGTGTGTGTGTATATAAACTTACATCAAGAAGTAAAAGGAGTTCATCAATGGACTCGTCAATATGTGCAGGATAAAATAGCTGCTTCCCTGCTTCTTTAAGCTCTTGTTGCAGCTTGGCTTCTATATGCCACATATCTTCGATTTCTCTCACTTTTTTTTTTTTACAAATGTTGTATCTAATTAAAAAAAGTCAAAAATTAGAGCTCAGGGTCTCTTCGCCCCACTTGAAATCCTAACAGTAAAATATCCACAGTCAAAACACACAAAAACTAAAATCAATTTTTTGCCGCTCAAAAAAAAAAAACCCTAAACTCAATTGCAATTGCAATATATTTATAATCTATACTATATTATAAAGCAGATTTTCCCTATATTTTCAACATTGAATTTGAAATTTTCAATATTGATTTTAAGTACTTCCCAAAAATGCCCCTCCTATCTATTCTATATTTATCTAAAATAACTATAATACCCTTTCTCTCTCCTCAAATCTCAACCAATCATCTTTTTTCTCTCTCCTCCATAAATCATTTATTCCTCCAATTCATTCAAAATCTTTTATCTTAAAAACCGTACATCGATAAATTATAAAAATTGTATGGGTGTTCTTAAGATTTCATGCTCTTTCATTAGAGATGTCATTCGATATACTTTCGACAAATTTTTAAATCCGAGGGCGGAGCCCGTACGGCTAAGGCATTTGACTATCATACTCTATGACATATCAACTCCTATAACCTATCGTACTCTATGACCTAGGTATCACCCCACCATCTCACCGCCGCAACGCGCGGGTACTTGCTCTCGTATATTATAAAGCAAATAAGGTTTCAACTTTCAATTTCAACAATATACAAATGATAATGCATGATGTACCATACATCAATTCCTACAACTTTCTCTCTCCTCCATACGGCTAAGACATTTGGCTATGACACTCTATCACATATCACCTCCTATATATGACCTATCACATATCACCTACCTATGACCCTCACCATCTTACCGCCGCAACGCGTGGGTACTTGCTCTCGTTTATAATAATCTACCAAAATACTAAAAAGATTCAAGACTTGAAGTATTCTTTACGGGACACATAGGACACTATATTTGATCCACATTTATATATATGTATATGTATAAACATATGTAATAATAATAATAATAATAATAATAATAATAATAATAATAATAATAATAATAATAATAATAATAATAATAATGTGCTCTGTAAATATATATGTGTATATATGAATAATCATACCGACAAGAGAGGAAGATGGGGCTGTGATACGGTGGCGGTGTTGATTGGGTGGTTTAAGTCCACATTTCTCGCCGGAAAACTTCAAAGCAGCGGTGATATGGTGGTGGTGGTATTGATGACCATAAATAAATGGGGGGAAAATATAGGATTTGTAAACCCTAGTTAACTGTTAATTAAGTGGATTTCGCGCGCGGCTAAGGCGGGCAGTGTTACTGCAGGTTGGGTAAGTTATTGATGCATTTGGTAGGATAAAATGAAAAAATATTGCAAGGTAATTTATCAAGTGTAAGGGGGTGTTTGGAAGGTAATGATATAAGGGGTGTTTGGCAGGTTGGGTAAGTTATTGATGTAATAAGAAGTGTTATTGGGATAAAATATTGATATAAATGTAATTGATGGAGAATGAAATAGTGAAATATTTTAGTTGTTAATAAATAGCTATTGCAAGTTAATTCATCAAGTGTTATGTTCGGTTAGTGATGTTATATTAACTCTTTGTGGTTTAAAAGAGAGGAATATGGTTTATACTTTATACTGATGGTGTCGCGATATGCGATGCACCTAATCTAACGTTTAGTAAAGTGAATGTTTTTGTATTTCACAAATTTGGTTGCAAAAACTTTACTTTTAAAAGTTGAATTTGAATTCAAGAATCGAATTCAAATGATACAACAAGATTACTCAATCTCAGTTTAATACTATAAATTTCATTCACTAATTATTAACATTGGTGTGTATGTCTATTCAAACGGAAAATAAAATCTAAATCGTTAACAAGGTCATAATCCTCATTATCACATTATGTACAATCTAAATCATTAAAGTCATAATCCTCATTATCACATTATGTACAATCAAGTATTCAAGTAATAAAGTTATCCAATAAACCACTTGAGTTAGCTCAAGTGGCCATCTATTGGGTACTTGTAACATGTGGTATAGGTGAAATGTTATTGCTTCAAGTCTGAGTTTCCACTGAAGTTTTCCTTACAAGGGTACTAACAAGGGATCTTGAATCATGGTTCGGGTTTCGCCAACTGCCTGTTATTGTGACGTCTCGAATGCTAACTACTAACTCGTTGTTTGGAAAAAAAAGTTATCTAATCCATAGTTTGTATAAAAATCGTTTAAATCTTATATAGATGTTTGAGCATAAAACTACAAGCTCGGTGATAATGATGAGTTTAACCATGACAACCACCGTGTTTTCTGTACAAACCTAACATATATATATTATATATATATATATTATATATATATATATATATGTGTGTGTGAATATAAGTTGGTGATGGTCGTCCTGTTTTAATAGTATTCTTCCAATGTGCCATTTGGATTGAGCTTCATAATAGCTCGACTGGATTACAGTCCTACGTCGAACAACTAAATTTGTTGGACACTTCGGCTTGAAAATTACCATGTATACAGAGGCGGAGACAAGGGGGGGCTGGGTGGTGCCAAGCCTCCCCCAATAGGCGTAAACGCAACGGATTTTCTATAGCTCGACCAAATATTTTTCAAAGTTTATATAGTACGACCCCCTCCAATGAGTCAAAAACATCGATTCGTGGCTCCGCCACTCCATGTATATACTCTTTAGGGTATAGGGATTGAAATTCATCATTGGGAAAATTCAAATGAACTTTGTACTTTGTAGTACGTATCAAATATATGCAAGTTCGATCAACCATTCAAAAAATGCCTTCACATTAAAGGGTCTTGTGAAGTTTTTCTTCAGCATATGAACATATATAATCTGCTACTTCCCTCTCCAACACACCAAAGTTCTCATCGTAAACCCTGATCACGAGTCTAGTGGCTTCTTGACTTCTTCACTCTGAATTCTCCGTCTCCGTTTTTATCTCAACCTTCATAGCTCTTCTCTCAGCATCCACAGCCCTCGGGCCAAAAGAAAGCTTGGTCTGCTTATCCAGGGACTTCAGATTTGCTACTTCCTTCTCCAATATACCAATCTTCTCAATAGAAGCCTTGTCACGAATAACCAACTCATCCAGCTGTTTTTTCAGCTGTGAAGTCTCTAGATTTTTAGTCGTAACCAGAGAATCTGATTCATCAACCCTGGATTCATACAACTTCATTTTAGCTGTATGTTGAGCACACAACTCAGCGTACCTTTTACTATGTTGTTCACACATCTTTTGTAGATCATCAATAGTAACAGCATCCCTAGCAACCTGGCATTTAAGAGTCCTTACTTCTGCTTCATGATCAGACACACGACGTTCCAAAGCACGAATAGACTCTGCAGCATGAGAAAAAAAAGCAGCAGAGCCATTAGCCATCCAACCCAGCCGATCAGCAACACCTGAAGGGCCCATATGCTTCACCCTTTCGTCAGGCAGAAACATTTGATTAGATGGTGGACCCATAACGTCCTTATCACATTGGGGGAAATGATCAGAAAGCTCAGAGGAATCTATAACTCCCTCAAAGGTAGGTAATGGTTCCTTAGAAAAATGCTTCTCGGAACATTGGGCAGTACCCCCCGCCACTTCAGAAATCCTGCTCTTTTTCGCATTTTGATCAGAAGTTTCCTCACTAGCCCTCTTGTGATTAAAGGCCACCCCTGGTTCAGTTGAAGTTATTACCATATCATCTTTTTTTCCTCTCTCTTTAGAAGTTTGTTCTTGCAGCTTTGATTGTTTATCGGCATCTGAATCATCAGTGTCTTTCTTATTAAGATTTTTTTGATTTATGTCATCTTCCTCTGGTTTCTTTAAGAGTTCTTGATCAGCTAAAGTTTCTTCATTACCAGTGACATCTCCATTACTCATTACTGACTTTGGAGATCTGTCTATAGTGAGATCTATCACTTCTGCATGACCGCCTGCTATAACCACCTGATGTACAAATTATTTGCAGCTTCTTTCATGTATATATATATATACATATCAAAAGAATCCAGAATCTATAACAAATACTAAAATGCTAAATAACATACCTGGTCTGTGTGATCTGATAAGCCTCTGGCAAGCTTGCTCTCTTCATCCTGTACCGGTGTCATATAAATTTGAGTCAAAAGTTTGAAATCCATTCTTAGTGTTGGCACACACACACACAAAAAAAAAAGATAAAACAAATTAAAGTAACAAAAACAACTGATTTAGCATACTCACATTTAATACAAAAATAAGAGATGCCTCACAATGTAAAATTTGCACATTTGCAGTCAAGAGTGATTCCTAGTTATAAATAAATCATACCGATTGTAGCCCAGAAGCATCTTTATCATTTATTTCAATCATAGCGCTAGTTTTCTCTTCACATATGGTAGCCACAACTTCACTGTAATCATCTAAAGTATCACCTAGAGATAATATAGCCGGCATAAGGTAGGACCTTAGTTTTTCTGCAGACTTCAGAAGAACACCTTCAGCTAGCTTTCTAGCTACTGGCAGAACTCCCTACAAATGAGAATAACATAATGGGTCGGAAAATTTCACAGAGAACAAGAAGAAAGCATTATGCATAATTCATAAAGCTATTATAACCCGAACCTCACTATCTTGCTTAACACAAGCCAGTAGTGGTTTGAGCATCTCTACATGAATTTCTTCACTTTCTTTCAAAACCATAACCATTATAGTTTCCATCATTGAGTATATGGAGTCAAGTTGATAGTCCCTGATAGAAACAAGACCCAAAATTTAGGGAAAAATGGAACTATAAATCAAATGCATGGTTCAATTCGTTTTTGTACCGAAAAGGAAGAACCCTTCTGGCTGTTATTTGTATTTATTTCTTAGATGGAAATCTTGCAGATATAAAAGAAATTTCCATTTGTGTAAAGATTGCATGGTATCTTAGGAAGTACATATAACACACCTTACTGATCTTAGAAAATGCTCAAACATTTCTACAATCAATGCATTACATTCAAGATCAAGCATGATGACACACGATCTGACTTTAGAAACCGTTTCAAGAATTGAGGTTCCCTTTTTATAAGATTGGCTGGAGTGGTCCGCTAAATGCTCAAAGGAAGAAACAATCAACTGCAACACATCCTGTCCATACATAATTAAGATGTTTAATTAACAATAATTAGTAATTGATTATATATAGAATTAGTCTAATAAGTGGGGTGTATGTATTATGGCTGTACATACGTACCTTCAGCTGGTCATCATCATCATAAGGTAAATCAGGAGCTGTAATTCTCGTAATTTCACTAAGGCAGAACGCGACTGAAACTTTCACGTTGACATCCGAATGGTTTAGAAGACTATCTTGAACCAACGCCTCTATGGATGGTTTGAGAGCATCTGCCATTGACTTTTCCGGTGTCTGGTCAACCTTCGATAATAGTTTCCCAACATGCTGAGGAGTAGACACAAAAGAAGATGAAAAAACATACTAATTATATCAGAATCACATCTTAAGACATACACATAAAAGGATATTGTACACAAAAGAAGATGAAAAAACATACTAATTATATCAGAATCCCTGATAGAAACAAGATGAAAAATGTACAATATTGTACATTTTTATATATCAAACTACCAAATATTTCTATTGTTTGTACATGATCTCTTATAACTTGCTACATCCGTTTTGATAACGTGTGACATTGGCATCGATTTTGATGACAAGTCAGGTAATGTGGCATCTTATGTGGTTGTCACATCACTACGTCAACAATAATACTTGTTATCGGATGAATAGATAGGAATTGAAAGTTTGACTTTTCCGGTGTCTGGTCAACCTTCGATAAAAGTTTCCCGACATGCTGAGAAGTAGACACAAAAGAAGATAGAAAAACATACAATATCAAATTCACATCTTAAGACATACACATAAAAGGCATGAAAAATGTATTCTATTGATCATTTTTATGTATCAAACTACCAAATATTTTTATTGTTTGTACATGATCACTTAGACCCATGCTTATAGGGCATCGTCCCTGCGTCTTTGTTGCTTCGGACACAGCCACTCGTTCAGACGCAATAAGCACCAGCCGCGTCTAGGAAAACGTCTGGGGCTTTGTTCGGATGTTAGACGCACGAATTTGTGAAGGAAAGTAGGGCTCGAAAAGATGATGTGAGGGGAAGAAGTGGGGGTTATAAGGAGGGGGTGTTCTTGGTGTGTATAGAAGAGAGAGAAACTGATTAATAGTGTTAGAAGTGATTTAGAAGTGGGGTGTTATAAGGAGGAGCCTTCTAACTTGCTACATCATTTTTGATGACGTGGCATTAACATCGATTTTGATAACATGTCAGGTAATGTGGCATCTTATGTGATTGTCACGTCACCACATCCAAAAAAAAAAAAAACAAGGGATATATGAATTGATAGGAATCGGAAGTTTGTTACATACAATAATAAAAGATGCGACAAAGGGTAATAAATTTTCATGCACTTATCCTACTATTATTCTCCAACCTATATATAAGCATATACTCGTATTATGCAACATATGTTAAAAAGAGACTTAAAATATATAGATATAGATACATAGGAAAGAATAAAAGTTAGTTTTGGGACACTAGGGACACTTTTCAATCATTCATTTTTCACCATCTCCGACCACCATCACCACCACCACCACCACCATGATCCTCCGGCGACGTCGACCGCCGCCACCACGACTTACACATGTGTAAGTTAAGTTACAACTTACACAAGTGTAAGTTATACAATCACCATCACCACCGCCACCACCATCATCTCCGACCACCACCATGATCCTCCGACGGCGGCGACCACCATACTTACACAAGTGTAAGTTACATGTCCTTAATGGTCTCTAATTTAAGATGTCCCTAAATTAACTCACCTCTATAAGAAAGATAATATATAGATTAAAAAGTAGATTGAGGGTGGGGCTAAGATAAGATATATATACATCAAGAAGAGAAAGAAGATCATCAATTGAATGTGAAGGATAAAATAGCTGTTGCCCTGCTTCTTTAAGCTGTTGTTCTCTATATTCAACATATGGAAGCGCCATTCATCTAGTTTAGACTAGATATATACAAACAAGACTCACACATACGTACGTGAACTAAGCTAACACACAAAACGCGAAAATAAAAAAAAGGGGTGATTCGTGCGATATATATGTAGTGGACTTTTTTAGGGTTCTTTTTTATAGGGGATCGAACAACCTAACCCATCCAGTATATGTAGACCCGTGTGGAACGATCGGGTTAACGTGGATGTTTTTTTTTTTAAAAGGTGTGGATCATTTGCTCGCAACAGGGATCTAGCTTACGTTCTCTTAACTGCGTCCGCGCTAGAGAGCCTCCTCACCCTCAATACCTAGTAGGAGGAGAAACTCCCAACTAAACCGTCCGAATGCACGACATTTAATTGGGATAAAACCTTGTCCCCTCTGTAGGACTCAACCTGCTTCACTGGAGAACTTTATTGTGAAATTTTCTCAAATGTCTTTTTCATATCTCAAACTCGAGACCTCCAACATATAAAGCTGGTGCTCAATAAATGATGTTGCATTTCTTTTTAACATCAAATATTACAATTATATATATACTTCAAATAATCCTGAACTGCCCTATTGCCAAGGATTGAACCTTAGTCTTTTACACTAATAGGCAAGACCTCTACCACCCCACCAAAGTGGTGGTATTAGACTATTAGGTGTTGCATTTGATATACTTTTTGTTAGCCAAAATGATTTGTTATATACGGTTTTATTTAAAACATCTAAAAAAAGGTCAAGCAATGAAAACTTTTTGATCTATTAGATTTAGTCATGTATCAAATACATAGAAAATTAATAACATTTTTAAAATAAAATGAATAATTAAATAAATACAAATAAAAGGTTTTTCTCTCTATATAACTAAGAGATGATAGTTTTTTTTCTAGGTGACACATTTTTTTTCATGTCAATTAGGCCTTTTGGTTAGGTAACATTTTCTGGTAATTTTAATGTTTTATTTAGATTTATTTACATTTAAATCTATATTTTTTTAGTTCTCATGTGGACTTCATTTGCCACATCATCATTTTTCTACTTGGACATTTTTTTTAATCAGTTTTAAATAGCAAATAAAAAAGTCAAATACAAGATTGAGACTCGTAACCTCTAACTTTTTATATTATGCACAAACCACTTGATCTAACTTAATATTTGTTTATTTTTTGTAAAAATACGTTAGATATTTAGTGAATATTAAAGCTAATTAAAAGACATTAAATATATAATTGTCGATATTTGTAACTTATCTCTTTCTATTTTCTTTTATATTTAATTATCTTTGTATATGGAATATAATTTACTACTATAATATAATATAAAACTAGATTATATTTATAAATTTATCTAATATTTTATTATCCGATTATATTATCAATGTTAAAATAGATATTTAGTTTATCAATTTCACACACATATTTTTGATATTTGTTTATATATTCGATTTAAATTTTCTCTCTTCATCTTTATATATTATTTTTCCTTCTTTTTTTCTTTCTACATTTTACTTTATATATGTTACTTTCAGATTTTACATGCATAATAAAAATATAATATCATATATGTTAACAATTATATTTAAAAATCATGGGTGACAAATATTTATTCAAAATATTAAAATATTGGTATGTAAGGGGTTTTTCACCCAAATTGAATGTATAACAGTGCTATACTCACTTTTCTCATATAAAATATACAATACAATTGTTTTGTTTTGTAGACTAGAAAAATAAAAGTTTTAAATATCTTTATGGATTTGCCAAGCATAAGTAATATAATAATTATAATAGTATAATAAAATATAAAAAAGATATACTTCGATGGAAGTTTTCGTTATCACATGAGCTATATACAAATGGTGACCTTCAACAAAAATATTTATGTGAAGAGACTTTCGGTGTTAAAGACAACATCTCCATCCTTTAGGTGTCAGCAAGCATTGGCATCGACATGCGCCATGAAAAATCGACACAACTAGCAATCCTGATTAACGAGATGTTGGTGTGATGAGAATGCGTGCATGCTTGTGTAACAAGCTGCTTTAAGAAAATATGACTTTCTAAAAAATTCAACTTTAAATACCAACACAGTTAGATAGACAACTAAAGCGTCTTTTCAAAACACAGCTAATTACCAAGTGAATATAAAACATCGCAATGGTTTGAGCAGCTCGAATTCAATTTCATCACTTTCTTCCAAAACCGTAACCATTATAGTTTCCATCATTGAATATATGGAGTCGAGATGATAGTCCCTGACATAAACAAGCCCCAAAATTTAATTAGGGGAATAATGGAACTATAAATCAAATGCATATATGGTTCAATTCCTTTTTGTACGTACTAAAAAGGAAGAACCCATATATCCGGCTATTATTCGTGTTTATTTCTTACATGAAAATCTTGCAGATATAAAAGAAATTTCCATTAAATTTGTTGTAAAGATTGCTTCAAGTATATAATGTATACAAAAATGCGATACAAAAATAAAATGAAATACATAGTATATATCTTAGGAAGTACGAGTTTTTTGTACGGATTGGAACAAAATTCAACCCAATGGTGCAACTAGGAACTTTACTCAAAACTTTTGCAAAACAAGGAAGTCCGGTGTCTTACTTGGGCACTTACATTGAAGTCCGGTGTTGTAGACACCGAACTTGCCTAATATATTTGTAAATCTGAAATCGAAGTTCAAGGACCATCAACAGATTTACTCCACGTGGGCAAGTTCGGTGTCTACAACACCGGACTTCAATGTATGTGGCCAAGTTCGGGGTCTTAGAGACCAGACTTCTTAGTTTTACAAATATATAGGTCTTGTTCCTAGTTACACCAACAGAGGGAGTTTTTGTCCCATCCGTGTGAATTTTTCTAGGAAGAACACATATATAACACACCTTACTGATCTTAGAAAATGCTCAAACATTTCTACAATCAAAGCATCACATTCAAGATCAAGCATCACGGCACACAATCTGACTTTGGAGCTGACGGTTTCAAGAATTGAGGCTCGCTTGTTATAATTAAGATCGGCTAGAATAGTCAGCCAAATGCTCAAAGGAAGAGACAATCACTTGCAACACACCCTGTCCATACATAAGATGTTTGATTAACAGCTAATAAATGATTAGATCAATCGATTAGTCTAACAAGTACTGGGGGGCGTATGCGGCTGTACCTTCATCGATCTGGTCATCAGGATAAGGTGCATCAGGAGCTGTTATTCTCGTGATTTCACTAAGGCAGGAAGCGACTGCAACTTTCACATCGATATTCGAATGGTTTAAAAGACGTACTGTGTTGAACCAACGCCTGCATGGATGGTTTAAGAGCATCTAGCATTGACATTGTGGGATCCTGGTCAACCTTCCATAGAAGTTTCTCTGCATGCTGAGGAACATACACACAAAAGAAGATGTAAAAAAATACTAGCTAATTAATTATACCAGAATCACATCTTAAGACATACACATAAAAGGGCATGAAAATGTATTAAAGTATTTCTGTTGTACATATCAAACTCTTAAAAACCTTAATCGTGTGTATCAAACAACCAAATTTTTCTATTGTTTGAACGTGATCACTTATAACTTGTTAAGCTACATGATATCGATTTTGATAACGGGGCATTGGCATCGATTTGATGACGTATCAGGTAATGTGGCATCTTATAAAGTTGTCACATCACATCAACAAATATACATGTTATATATCCGACGAATAGCTAGGAATTGAAAGTTTTTGTTACATACAATACAAAACTTTTTAGAGTTATATTTATACATCCAAAAGCAAAAGATGACAAGGTTAATTAATACACTTTTATGTATTTATCCGGTTATCCCTAATACTAGAGCTAGCCAATATATAATTCTATAATTAGCACAAATTCTACAACATTATGAATAATTAAAGAGACTAAAGATATATACATATATAGCTAGGGGAGTCAATGGTATACATATTCACTCCTTTTACATATACATATACATTTATAGCTAAGGAACGAATATGGGACTGTTAGGCAACCAATCCTCATATACTAGTTTTAAATTTAATACATAACAAACATGGAGCCTAATCACTTATTAAAAATTTAAAAAATTCTCATGTGAGATTCACTCAATTTGGATGTGTAACATGCTCATATTCATTTTTCTCCAATATATATGTGGATTGATTATAGTAAACAAGTATTAAAATAAAATAAATAAGACAAAGTTCACAAAGCTCAAAATATACTATATGAGAAAAGTGAGTCACACCAAACTTAGGTGAAAATTAATCCTCTCACATACTATTTTTAAAATCTCTTTTGTATATTGAATAAATAATTGGATCCCATAAATTTTTTAGAATAAAAAAAACCACCTCCACTCCCCCTATATGTATTGCAAGATGATTTTTATTTTTATTAGTGAAAAGAAACCTATAGTTTTATTTGTTTTATTTTAATAATTATTTATTTTACAAACTAAAATTAAAAAGAAGAGGGTGGGTTTAGATAAAAATATATACATCGAGAAGAAAAAGGAGACCATCAATGGTATTTGAAGGATAAATTAGTTGTTGCCCTGCGTCTTTAAGCTGTTGTTCCATAAATTCAACATCTGTAAGCGCCATTTTTCTAGATAAGCCACGTGAACGTGAATTAAGCTAACCCAAAACAGCTAAAAGAGTAAGTGGTGAGTGCGTGTATGTGCGATATATATGTAATGCACTTTTTATTTTTTTTTAGGGTTTTATTTTGTTTATTGATAATTTTTTTTCTTTTAAGTTGAGATTTTATTTGCAAAAACCACCCACCAAATAAAAGAGGTTTTTGTTTTGTTTATAAATAAAAGAGGTTACTTTATGCCGTTCAAAACATCAAGGATAGATTATATTGACCGCTTGGGTTGGGCCAGGGTTAACGTGGATTCGTAAGGGCGTTTATGTTTTTGCTAAAACAAGAAACTGGATTGAAAAGTTTGGTTTCTAATAATAGAAGAATTGTTGGGTTTGGTTTCCTTTATTTTTTGAATTTTAGATCAAAATTAATTTAGTAAAACTTTTTATTTATGTAATTAACCAATTTAGTATATTAATAACTCATGTTAAATTGCCAAACATGTCTCTCTTTTTCTCGAACATTGCCAAATATGTCTTACAAAAGACAACTAAACTTTGTGTCATTATATATATAGGGAGATTCAATAAAAAAAAAAAGAAATTTTTATACTCAATATTCATAATTGACAGAACTTATTTAAGTTTTGACTATTAAAAAGTTTTCTTTTTATAAAGTTTTCAATAAAGCTAATATTGTTAGGTTTTGATGTCAATCGTGGACATCTGAAATTGATAGTTTTTGTCGTTAAAGAACCTATTTAAGTTTTGGCATGCCACATCATTAAAAAATCAAACATGGATATCTGAAATGGATAGTGTATCTATATATATTTATATCTATATCTATATGCATGGTTTTGGCTTTTGCAGCCCTCCAAAACCAACAATCCGTAACTAATATTCAAATTGTCATAAACTAGTCTCTGAACAATCACAATTATTCTATTACATCCTTATTTAGTCACAGAGACGTGAAAGACATTATTAAGAGTTACTTATATTACTGTCAGGGCTGGCCCTGCCTATGGACAGGCTGGGCTACAGCCCTGAGCAGCAGATAATACAAGGCAAAAATTTTTGATGTCTACCAAAACAAGATCTAAGTATGTTTTAAGATCTATAGTGGTTTTTTCTTACGATTAGTATGACTAAACATAGTATCATGATGAATGAAGTATGTTTTATCTAGCTAATATGGTGAAATTAAAAATTGAAAATGAAACTTAACTTTTCATTTTAATGGAGTTTGGGTTTCCATGAAAATTAAAGAAGGTGTGTCGAAGAAGACAAATATAGTAGCAAGTAGGACCAGTAACTAGCAATGTCTTTATATTCCATTATTCTTTTTCTTTTTTAAAAGATTTTTATAAAACCCCTTATAATAATCTAACATTTTAGATTAGTCCCTAAACTTTACTGGGTCTTTTGTTCTTCGTATTTAAGGAAATGTATTTGTTTGAATTTGACTAGTTGTCAATCAGATAAATAAATAATTTAATTTAACAACAGAAAAAAAAATAAAAGTTTTGATATCTCTAAAGTTTTTGTCAACATATTATCACTTTTAGATTAGTCACTCTTTGATTCTGTTTCGTTTATGAATTGATCCAATCTCTACAATAACCCTCTTTCCTTAAAACTCAGGCACTGCCGGCATTTTTGTAGTTTATCCCGACTATGATCTATCTTTTTAGCATATTTGTTGTATCTTGTTTTCTTGATTAAATCCCTTGATTTAGATTATACTTATGAATCATTAGATAATGGGGTTAGCCATAAAAGTTTAAAAGAATGGATGATAACCGGCTACATGTTGATTACCCAGTAACATGCATCACTTAGACAGTTTTGGTAATTTCGTTACATAACATAGACCCCCTATTAGATCAATACATAACATAGACATTTTCTCATAGTTCACTACATCCACAGGTCATTATCCCAAGTATAAAAGAATGGATGGTAACCGGCTATCTGTAGATTACCTGGTAACATTGATCAATGTCGTTGAACCGATCAAAATTAAAACTAAATACCAATAATTAATACGGGTAAGCAGAGTACCGTATCCACAGGGAATCAAGGGAAAGTGTTAAACAAATTACAAGAGTTAATTGAACTAGACATAAACTTAAAACGATTTGATTGATTTGTTTGTTTGATTAAAACTAAAATTGAGCATAAACTTAACAAAATACTTCAATTAAATAAAGGGATCATTCTCATGCTTCAAATTATGTTTTCAAAAGTATAACCTAACTTATGTTCGTTGGAAACCATATAGACATGATTCGTTATATGCTTGGATTGAATGAATGCTAAGAACTAATCAATTAGGTTGTGATGATTCACGATAATGAAAAGCGGGGAATTGACACAACTAAATTATCTATTCATTAACAAGATTACAAGTTCACAAGAGATTCTTCCAATAATAATTGATTAACAAGAAATTGAAATCAAAAAATAGATGGAATTCATTCAAAGTTATAAACTAGTAATCATTCAAACAATCCAAACAACATTAGATGTTAAAAGACTAATGGGAAATTAAACATCTAATCCAACATAAACATATGAAAAGTTGAATACAATTGTCTTACATAATTGTTCACATGAGAATGATCAAAAGAGAATTAGCCTAAAATCTTCATCTTTGATAGCATCATTGATTCTTCAATTAAAGCTTTGATCTCCATGAAAATATGATTTGATGATGAAATTGGGGTGTTGTGTGTGTTAAGAAACTGCCCAAGTATGTGAAATTATGAATTGGTAACTTCCAAAGTCGTGTATGGAATTGTTATAAACTGAAAAGTAAATAAATCCCTAATTTTCGGATTTTTAGTGCAGCTAGGGCCGTCCCAGACTGCTTCCTGAAATGGCAGTTTTTCAGATTTTTGCCTTGACACTTCTTGACTTAATTCTTGACTTTGCTTGACTTCTTAATGATCCATTTAACTTCAATTTGTCACCAAAGACCTGAAACACTTAAACAAACATAAAGACGCCCTAATCGTCTATTAACATTCACAAAACATGTTCGTTTTCATATCTTAAAGTAGTATGGATTAGGCGTTTATCAAACATGCATCACTGAAACAATTTTGGTAAGTTCGTTACATAACATAGACCCCCGATTAGATCAATACACATAGACATTTTGTCATAATTCACTACATCTAGAGATCATTATTCCTTAAAAGAAAGCCATAAGACAATAGTCAACTACATTAATAGAGCCTATATAAATGCATTAAGTAGAAGGTAACTAAAATCATCCAATAGCTTCGATAATAGCAACCTGCTTCACGAACAACCTACTTAGATCTTCAAACGTCTCACCTGAGTACACAATACATTTTTACAAAACAAGTGTCAGTTTTAAAGGTTGAGTAAAATAAAAGTTAATACAACAATAGGATTTCTAATTAAATAATTTCATTATAAATATTCTCACGCATTCAAATAGGTAACAACTACACACATCAAACCTTCCTAATATGTCCTAGCAATCCATAATATTCATTTTATCACACTTCATTAGCTTATGTTATCCACTTTAACTACATTAGCCACTTAGGAATGAAGGTTGTCTGTAGGCGGTCACATGGCCTAACAAGGAACCTCACAAACATGATGAGTAAACCCAGTGGCCCTTGTTGTCGTTATGGACGGCATAACCAATTCATGAGTAATTCCAATAATCTTACAAAGTGCTAAATCCCACCGCCCGGAATACTATTCCACGATTTGGTTCACACGGGAGTATGTACGGTAACCCCAGGTGACTACGTGCACCTTAGTCTAAATAGACTTATAGTGAGTTAAGCTTAACACTTACAGCCCATGTGGTGTTCGAAACTTTACACACTTATTGATTCCACAATATCCTGTAACAACTACTGAAATGCTAAAGACATACCTGGTCTACTGTGTGATATATCTGATAACTCTGCGTCAAGCATGCTCTCATCAGCCTGTAGCGCGTCATATATATTTGAGCCAAAAGTTCGATATCCGTTCTTAGTGGCAAAAAAACCAAAAAAAAAAACCAACTTAGAAGAAACAAAAACAAGCGATTCATCATACTCAATAATACGAAAAATAAGAGATGTCTGACAAGTCACAACAGATCAATGTATAATTTCCAAATTTGCAGTAAAGAATGAATCTTAGTCCATAAATAAATCATACCGATTGTAGCCCATAAGTATTTTCATGATTATTTCCAATCATAGCGCTAGTTGTCTTTCCACATACTGAAGCAACAACTTCACTGTAACTATCTAAAGTATGACCCAGAGATAATTTAGCCCGCATAAGGCAGCCGGACTTTAGTTTATCTGCAGACTTCAGAAGAACACCTTCAGCTAGCTTTCGAGCTACTGGCAGAACTCCCTACAAATGAGAATAACATAATGGGTCGGAAAATTTCATAGAAAACGAGAAAAAAACATCATGCATCATTCATAACGCTATCATAATTCATAACCCGTACCTCACTATCTTTCTTGACGCTGGCCAGCAGTGGTTTGAGCATCCCAAATTCAATTTCATCACTTTCTTCCAAAACCATAACCATTATAGTTTCCATCATTGAATATATGGAGTCAAGATGATAGTCCCTGATATAAACACTGTCCAAAATTTAG
Organism: Erigeron canadensis; assembly: GCF_010389155.1. NCBI lineage: Eukaryota > Viridiplantae > Streptophyta > Magnoliopsida > Asterales > Asteraceae > Erigeron > Erigeron canadensis. Next base: position 37,535,729 of record NC_057765.1, read on the forward strand.
GGAAAAACGAAACTATAAATCAAGTGCATGGTTCAATTCCTTTTTGTACCGAAAAGGAAGAACCCGTCTGGCTGTTATTTGTGTTTATATCTTACATGGAAATCTTGCAGATATAAAAGAAATTTCCATTTGTTCATTTGTTGTAAGGATTGCATCAACTATATGCTGTATACAGTAACAAAAATAAATAAAATACATCGTATCTTAGGAGATACATATAACACACCTTACTGATCTCAGAAAATGCTCAAATATTTGTACAATCAAAGCATCACATCCAAGATCAAGCATGATGACACACGCTCTGACTTTAGAAACCGTTTCAAGAATTGAGGCTCGCTTGTTATAAGATCGGCTGGAGTAGTCAGCTAAATGCTCAAAGGAAGAGACAATCACTTACAACACACCCTGTCCATACATAAGATGTTTAATTAACAGCTAATAAATGATTAGATTAACTGATTAATTAGTCTAACAAGTGGGGGGCGTATGCGGTTGTACCCAGGGGCGGAGCCAGTTGGGGGACTGGCGGGTGCTTAGCCCCCGCCAACCGTTCATGCTTTACATTGCAACGCTAGCTCATAGCTAACTATTACACATGTTTTTTCGAACCGAGCCACCCCCAATCTATAACTATTTGATTTCTAGTCATGCTAGTGCAAGTAAAACATTTATATTCGGCCCATAAAAGTAGACCATGGTAATAAAATTCTATTATACTAACATATTATTAAATGGTTGTGTCTTTCACATTATATTGTATACAATGATCGAGAAAAAAATACAGTTGAGCCTCCCTCAATGTTAAATCTTGGCTCCGCCTCTGGTTGTACCTTCATCTGGTCATCATCATAAGGTGCATCAGGAGCTGTTATTCTCGTGATTTCACTAAGGCAGGAAGCGACTACAACTTTCACATCGACATCCGAATGGTATAAAAGACTGTGTTGAACCAACGCCTTCATGGATGGCTTAAGAGCATCTCGCATTGACAATGTGGGCTCCTGGTCAACCTTTGATAGAAGTTTCTCTGCATGCTGAGGAACATACACACAAAAGAAGATGGAAAAACAAAACTTTTTAGAGCCTGTATATAAATGTATAAAGAAGCACAAATTATACAACATATAACAACTATGAATAACTAAAGAGACTAAAGATATAAATAATATAGATAAAACAAAAACTAGAATTGATTAAAAAGTAGAGGGTGGGTTTAGATAAAAAGATATACTATACATCAAGAAGGAAAAGAAGACCATCAACGGCATGTGAAGGATAAAATAGCTGTTGCCCTGCGTCTTTAAGCTGTTGTTCCAAAGATTGAACATCTGTAAGCGTCATTATTCTAAATAAGTCACACGTACGTGTAATTAAGCTAACACAAAAACAACTAAAAGAAAGTGGTGCGTGTGCGTATGTGCGATATATGTGTAATGGACTTGTATTTATTTTAGGGTTTTTGTTTGTTTATATATAAAAAAGGTAAATACTTTATGCCGTTTAAAAAGGTTAAAAGGTTAAATAAAAAAACTTAACCCATCGAGAATATATTGACCGCTTGGACCGGGCCAGGGTCAACGTGGATTCGGAGGAGCGGGTATGTTTTTGTAAAAGAAGAAACTGGATTGGAAAGTCTGGTTTCTTAAAAAAAAAAAATTTATTGGGTTTGGTTTCCTTCACTTTTAAAAATACAAAATGTTGAATGTAACGTTTAGGGCAAAATTTCTCGTGGATAAAAAAATATACTTCATATATTAAAAATTCACCTCTAAATTTTGTGATAAGTGTACAATTATTTAATCAGTGTTTAACAAAACCCTTTAAAAATTTAGAGCAAAAATAATTTAGTAAAACATTCTATTTTAAGTAATTAACCAATTTAGTATATTATAACTCATGTTATATTGCCAACAAAAATAACTATTACAAGCAAAATCACAAATACTGTAATATTACACGAGCTATAGATACACATAGTGTTCTCCAAAGCATTATATTAAGATGTAAAATTTACTAGCCCATCGCGTACGAAGGTATGGGCAAGTTGATCACGGTACTCTTGACTTTTGTCATCATGTTGATACTATTTGTCACTCCTTGTGAACCAATTCCGCTATCTTTAAAGCCCTATAGAAAAACAAGTTTTCCTTGATCAGGCATCTGGGGCAGAATTGTTTTACGTAAATTCATGATCAAGTGAAAGAATGTGAACCTGAAAAGGGAAATGATCGGGTCCTCGAGCTGGAGCTGAGTTTATCTGTACGGTACCAGTTTCCATGGTGTCACTTATCAACATAGCTTTGTTGATGTCTTTCGTAAAAATGCACCCCTATGAAATCAACAATCAAATACGAACAACTTTACTACTGTGTGTGTTTGGAAGAATAAGATACTTCTGATGTGAAAGATGTTAATTCCTTAAATTCAACATAGTATGCCTCTTCTAGTTTCTTTTTCTTGCATATTTAGACCAAAAACTTCTAAACAACAGCATATATAATAAGCTCCAACATAGTCGTTATTTATTCTTGAAATTGGAAAAAAAAATCAAGTCATAGAAACAACTTTTTTTGTTCTGTTTTGACATTAAGAGTCAAACGGATCATACCTGGAGCCCGAAATTACTTGCATTACAATGGTTAATCCCTTCTTCAATGTTACGAATCCTTAAAACAGGCACCACGGGTCCAAACGGTTCTTCCCATGCCACTCTCATGTCTGGTCTTACATTATCGAGCAAAAGAGGCCATATGAGATTGCCTTCCCTCTTATAGTCTTGACAAAATGTTGCTCCTTTTTTCTTAGCATCCATAACCAAACCTTCTATGAAGTTAGCAGAGGACTCTGTTACTACAGGAGTGATGTCACAATCATTCTCAGGTGAGCCCACACTTAATTTTCCCAGCTTTTCGTTAACTTTTTTCACGAGAATATCGGCTACGGATTCCATTACTAACACGACTTTAACTGCTGTGCATCTTTGACCACTGATAAGGATAAAGAACCCCAAGAAGTTAAGACAAATAAACTAGGTTTATCGGGAGGTTCTCCTCCTTTACTCGAAAAAGATAGATAAACTATGTCAACTCTGACATTCTAATGTGTATGACTCTATCATTAAGATAACAATACTTGTCTTCACAAAGAATTAGATTATCAGTCAAATATTTTAACTGCCTTTGAGTATAAGAAATGGAACAATGTTGTGATATGAGAGTCGGGTAAATTAAGTCTAGTTGAAATTTTAATGGACATAACTTAGGGCTGCCAACGAGCCAAGCTTTTATCGAGCAACTCGAGCTCGACTCGATCGAGTCGAACAAGTATCGAGCTCGAGCCCGAGCCTTAAATTAAAGCTCGAAATATTATCGAGTCGAGCTCGAGCTTTACATACCTCGGCTCGAATACTTATCGATTTTTTCGAGCTTTCCATATATTATGTAAATATTTATATATATAATCCTTAAATAGTAAATTCTAATTCTACAGGGGCTATTTGTATAAATTTTGTTAAAAGTGATATATATTTTCGAGCTTTTCGAGCCGAGCTCGAGTCATGTTTATAGACACAAGCCAAACTCGAGCCTTTTTCGAGCTTTTCGAGCCGAGCTCGAGCCATATTGTAGGTACAACGAGTCGAGCTCGAGCCTACACACTGAAAGCTCATCGAGCTATCGAGTCGAGCTCGAGCCGAGCAAATATGGTTCGAGTCGAGCTTGAGCCCGGCTCGACTCGATAACACCCCTAGACATAACTAATAAGTGTGATAAAAGTTGTAAAAACAACAAATTAATGAACTTGAGATTTAACAGTAATATTCAGAAATCTTCAAACTTCATATACGAATTTTATTATCTGACCCGTTTGAGATATAATTAACCAAAATCAAGTCATTTATAGATAGAGGAGTTCAAATTGTCACCTTTAATATCTTCATTTCTTAAAAGACTATAAAGCGAGAGCCGCAAAACAAGAATGACCTCCACGAACCTGTAAGAAAAGCCTCCTTTGACGATGTTAGATGCGGCCAAGTCCAAATCCGCGTCCTCAAGAATAATGCAAGCGTCTTTTCCACCCAATTCCATTTGTAGAGGAATCATTCCCGCCTTTTTTGATATAGCTATACCAGTGTCTCCACCCGTGAAGCTGAATGACAAGAAAGGTTTCAGGCCTAAGATTTTAAATTCCTTTCTTCTTCTAACAAAAAGGTTTAATTTTATATGGTTATATAATTGGAAAATAGCAGATCACAATCACCTTATACAATTAACTCTGGGATGCATTGTGAGAAAGTCTCCGATCTCTGAACCTTTTCCAGTAACACAACTGATGAGCCCCTTTGGGAAACCAGCCAAGTGAAAGCAATGTATCATATGGAGAGCAGATGCTGCACCCTGAACCGATTAACATATAAGAACATCAACATATCAAAATATACACGGAAGTTGTTAAACTGGAGTGTGTAAATTCCTTCATTAAGTCATAGTCAAAATATACTTTAGGCAATTGACTGATAGTTAAACCTTTTGTCAAAAGAGGTGGCAATTTATAAGCAAAAAGGGTCAGAGCGGGTTATACGTTACAGAAAATTAGTCATATAGATAAGAAAGAATATATAAGCTATAAAAAGTGGTCAAACGGGTCAAAAGTCGCCTTAAGCATATATAAACAAGCTTACAACTTCAAAACTGAAGTCATTTTAATAATATCAATAAGGAAATTATAACAATACATTAATTGTTGATAAAAGTGATAAATGTGTGCGCCAGTTAACCCAAACAAACATGTTGTGACCAGAATTTACAATTTTAATGTTTATGAACCTAACCCATATTGACCCATTACTCAACCCGCACGTTTCCCTGCCTCAACAGACATACCTGTGTAGGAGGCTTCAATACAATGGAGTTGCCAGCAATAAGGGCTGGAGCAATCTTTGAGACGGCCAAATTGACTGGATAATTGAAGGGCGGGATTGCTAGTACGACACCTAATGGAATCTGCAATAACCGAACACACAATGTCATGCAAGTATCTTCACTTGTCCAGATAGGCAGCATTAATTATTGTTCAATGAAGGCAAGATCAGTAACATAGATGGTAGCAAATTTACCTTTGACGTTAGGCAGTATTTTGTCCGTTCATTTCCCGGGAAACTATCTGACATCAAAAACTTCCCTTCACCAAGAACTCTGACCCCTTCCTCAGCACAATACGACACCAGGTCCCCTGACCTCACAACCTTCAAAATCATATATATAGAAACTTGGGCTTTATGCAACAAAAGATGCACACGGTATTCAAACTCAGAACTGAAATTCAAACTAGATTTTTCTTAAAGCTTCTTTCTGTTGGAGTGCGATCATTTTATTATAAATCGCATGTCCCGAAATAATTTAAGCCTACGGGGTCACAAGAAATGACACGGTAACTCTATATTATTAATTAGTATATTAAAGTAATATATTAATTAATTAGATCACGAAATGATTAATTTAAATATATTAAGGGGTTAATTATATTTAATTAATTAAATGAAAGATTAAAATGTGAAATATGGAAATTAGAGTTGCGCTCTAAATCCATATGGGGGGCCCGGTTTTTGAGAGCCTTTTAGGGGTCTTGATTAACTTGGTCACCAAGTAAATAAACCTTAAATAATCCCTATATATAAAGGTTTTATTCTAAGGGTTTATTCATTCCTTCACATAGGAAAATCTTTCTTCTTTCTCTCTTCTTTTAGTTCGGTCGAATAAGCATCAAAGACAAAGGGTTTTTGTGACTTTGGTTTTTGAATACGAAAGAGACAAAATAAGGATTCTTGTTTTGTTTTTCATCCGTAAAACTTATATGAATATAAGTTTTATTCATGAAACATTCATTATACAACATCTATAGATTGTGGGGATGTTTTGAATTTCGACTTCAACAAAAGGGAAAGCACAAAAGGGTTTGTGAGATCGTGATTCGGGTACTAGCATACGGTATAGGGGTGTCTAGTGTGCGATCGTAGAGGGGTTTTGCTTTAAACCCTAACTAATAATAATAATCTTATTATTAATATTATTGGAAGCTTTGCGCAAAGGTACACGTTTCAATTCTCTCTTTGTTAATTAATAGTATTACATATACGTTTCTTTCCACTGCGTACTCGTGAATTGTTATATGTTTATGTGCTCATATTGTAACACTTTCTTTATTTGATTCTTAAAAGATAACATAACTATAACTTTGTCATCCACAAACATAAGCTATGCTGCATCTTTCTTATTTTCTTCATGTAGCGAGAACATATCGCTACAAAAATTTACTGTCGTTGAGTATAAGCTTCTTCATTTCTAATACCGATTATTAACGTGCAAAAAATGGAAGAATTAGTTAATTTGCTAACACATTTCCCTTCCCTTATTTGTAAATTACTAAAAAAGTTACTTAACATAATGTAACTAACTAAATGTTACAAGTAACAATAAATCATCCAAAAATGTTTAAAAAATTCGATCAATCAATCACGTCACTAACCATAAAATTTCATAAAAACACAGTAAAAAACTTGCAATTTAAATCAAACTTACTTCAATAGCAGCATCTTTAGCAGGTTTTGCAATCTCTTTAACAAGACAATCAGCTATGGTCTTCTTATGATCTTTAAGAATAGCTGCAGCTTTGTGCAACAATTCAGCTCTTTTCCATAAAGGAGTTTTAGCCCATGCTTTTTGTGCAACTCTTGCTGATTCCATCACCTTGTTCACTTCTTCTTGTGAACATGCTACATCACAATAACAATTAAGCATTAATAATAAAAATAAAAAAATCCAAACTTTTTTTTGAATTTCTAAATTCTAATGAATACCCATGACAGAAAACATGAGAATAATGGGTACCCATTTGGAGAAATTCATTAAATAAGCAAAAAGTTCAGTTCTTGATTTTCTTTTATTAAAGAGAGATTTTTGTTAAAATTATTCAGTTCTTCAAATACCCTGATATTAGAGATATCTAAGATGTCTGATCACCAGCCCACTGGTTAAAAACAGAAATTAACAATTTTTAATCTATATAAAGTATAAATAAAACAAAATAAATACCTTGGACTTTGAAATGTGTCTTTCTGGTAGTGGGATTGATGATGGGCACATGTTTGCCAGAAGAAGAAACTTTCCATTCACCTTCTGAGTAATATTTGAATGTATCTTCTGCTACTATTATGGCATCAAAGACACTTTTTTCTCCCATTTGTTAAATTTATATTATATATATGTATGTATATGTAATTGTATGTTTTGACAGTGAAAACAGAATAGGAGAATGTAAAAAAAAAAAGGTGTAGAAATTAAAGGGAAAACCATGACTTTGGGAGAGAATTTGGGAATTGTTTGGGGAAGGTTGTAGAAATGTATTCTGTACTGTGGGTAGTGAAATCAGAGGTGAGGTCAGTTACTCGGAGAAGTGGTGGCAAATCCTAACAAGTGTATGCTTTTTCATATTTTATGGATTTTTTTGTTTTGGTATGTTTTTGACTTTTATCTTGTATTAGTATTATTATTATATTATTTTTATTATAGAAGAAAACCAACAAAACCACGTTATGGTTAAGAATCAATGGAATTATCAATTATGTAGCTGTTGGTAAATTGCAACTGGTTTTGGGTCACTATCAAGATAATTTAGAGGGGGTTTGAAATTGCGTTTCAAAATGATTATTTATTTACTACGTGCATTTAATGAAAAAAGCGTTTGAAAAAAAATAATTAGTTACGTTTTTGCAGAGTTTTGTAAAAGCAGTTTTAGACATGCTATTTCAAAACGCTAGCTATTATACGAAATCAATCCCAAAACACCCCCTAAAATTTGTGTTTCAAATTTAATAACCATCGCAAAAATGAAAAAAAATTTAATAATGGTAAACTTGTAAAGTAAGGATCCATCATGTCATAAAACTAGTCTGGCCCAATAGACCTATACGCGACGACAAATAACATATGAAAAAGGCCTTATTGGTAGATTTTATAGCCCACATCTTTTTCTAGGACCATGATAAAATTTGGGCCAAACCCCCAATGAATAAAAAGGGGAAAAAGAAGACAGTCGAATTAACACAGACAAGCATACACCAACTGACCAAAGGGGCTTGTGATTCACTGATTTGTGAACGAGAGTGGGTAAAAAAGTGTGTCTAGTGGTTGGGTAACATATTAAGAAGATGTTTGGATCGCATTTTGAAAGATTATTCATTATTACGCGACAAAACACGGTAAATTATAACATGTTTTTCTAAAAACAATATTTTGAAAATACAATTTCAAACACCTAGTAGAAATGCAGGATGATTACAAGAGGTATGTTTTTATGCAAAATGGAAGTTAGCTGCTGGTGAAATTTGGTAGATAGCTGATTTTGTTCCCATTGCTCTAAAAATAAGCAGGGAAGAGGATCATCAAGAAATTCTAATGGAAGGAACTTGATTTCAACTCATAACACTTTCTATAACCACGAAATGTGCAACTTGTTTTTATTGCTACATAAATTGATAAAGGTACCGTGAAATTTTGACTAATTTAATTATCATGGTTGTGTATTAGATGTGGTAATTTATCAAATAATGTGGTATCAATATGACCTCTCTTTTCATACCAAATGTATAATTAAGGCAACAACTACGAGTATACATTTCCATGCTAGAAGATTATTAACCATAAAGCATATAAATTAATTGTATAGAATAAAAAAAGAAAAGTCGACTTTGGAGGGTCTAGTTGCCATAATGGCGGTCAATTCTTGGGGCGATTCATCGTCAAGACAACATCGAATGCAGGTCTATTTAATTTATTCTATTTGTTTAAGTTTCCTATTCTAAAAAGGGCAACCGGAAAGAGACCTCGGTGTCTATTTAGCAATAACGTTATACATTCCCCGTTTCATAGGGAACTTCGGTATGAGAATTGACAAGATTTAGGGAAAAAGTGAGCTTTCTATATCAAAACCGGTTCATAAAACCAGTTGAAGGAAAGTTTGAAATAAAGTTTGCTAAATTTCTTACCGATACTTATATTTTTGGACCGGTTTCATTCTAATTCATGAAGAAAATTTGAATTTTTCATTAAAAACGTCTTCAGCCTTTGCGTGGCTTGTTGTTGACTATTCTCATCAAAATGGACTTCTGTAATTCTAACCCCTTGACATCTCCATATAAAATCATAACCCCCAACCCACACACACGAACAAAAATATGCCAAAAAAAATGATACAATGGTGTCAAGTGCGATTTTGTATATATGTGCTTATATCTTTTTATTTTTTAACATCAGTGGTTATTGGACTCAGCGTCATTGCTTCTTCATCGTCTGATAGAGATCGATCACGTCACAGTCAATCCAAAGGCATGACGGACGGTGGAAGTTCCACTACCGTTCTGGAGGAAAACAACTAAATGCTAGACAAACCCCCATACCCCACCTCATTATTGAACTAATTAATTATAAACCGTATTTTATAATATCAATGACAATTAATGAAAAATAAAATTTCCCTAACTCAATCTAGTCGGTATTTGGTGCGCATTGTTCATGTAATATGTCTCTGGGTTTTATCAACAAGTCTTGGGTTCGACTACTTTAAGAGGCAAATTTGTAGGGTTTTTTCTCTGCATTTTTGGTTCGGTTCTGTAAAGTATAAACTGTCCCAAGCCCAAAAATTGTTCAAGTAAGAAGAAGAAAAAAAGGACGGGGCACGATGAGGACCATTCCAAGAACAGTACTAATTGGTTAACTTTGGGCCGGAAACAAGTCTACTTTGCAACCTTTGATTAGACTCAAAGAGAGAGGCCTACAACCTAAAGATATACTGTATATGATGCCGTGAATCTCTTTTTTATCTTTGTTATATGAACAAACATTGAAATATTTTATATATGTCGTTAGGCCTATTAAAATATATGTGTTGCTTGGAACAATTTTATGAGCCATATTCTTGTATATTCAGAAGAGCTTAAGTCAACTTGACATATTTATATAGTTATATTGTTCCTATTACTTAAAAAATATAAACCATACTATTTCTAGTTTATAGAATTATGTTACTTTTATGATCGATCATGAAAAATATACAATTATAAATTTCTGGTCAATTATCAAACTCTACATCTAGATCAGTTAATTTACACAAGTAGCCTTCACATTCAATAATAGATTATGACCATTGCATTTATATATAGTCCTTTAGTGGAGCCCTATACTGAAATTGGCAACCACATGTTACATGTTACCAACTCTTTTTTACAATTGTGTACGACACATGTTTCAATAATAGTCATTGTCTCATTTCATCGTTTTTTAACGTAAGAGTGTAAGATCTTCTTATATATCCATTTTAAATTTTTTATATAAACTATAGCCATTTAAAGCAAACTGAATCATGAAGCATTTTCAGATTATTTTATTAAAACTAATTTGGTTCAAAAATTTTCTTTGATTTGTAGAAGAAAGTATATATGCCAAGCTCGAAATTGACCTGATTTACTCAGTGTACTCACATACAAAAAAAAATACCATACATCGCTTTGGAAAGTTAACAACATTTGTATTTGTATTTGTGTATATGTAAACACAAATTGAGAATCCGGTCTTTGATTCATCTAATTTGATGCTTTTTCTATCAAGGCATAAATTCATACACCAACTTTGCCCATATCGAAATTAATGCATGCATGCCCAAATATAAATTTAATTTGTACATGTTGTCCTGTTGCCATATATGTTGATTTATTATTCTAACGTGTGCTTTCATGTTTTATGAGTCACTCATCATATTACTACTCTTTTTTGGATAATATAGATGCATCAAACTGTATAAAAGATCTATGCAGTTATAAGAAACTTTTAAAAACTCGATTTTATATTAACATTTTATCTTCTAAAATGTACATAACTACTCCCTCATAACAACTGAGGAGCTGCAGGATGAATTCCCTTTTTATTTTTTTGAACAGCAGTGATGATTGGACTCAGCGGCATGCCTCTTCATCGTCCAGTAGAGATCGACTACGTCACTAGCACAGTCAATCCGAGAGCATGACTGGCGGAAGAAGTCTCACTACCGTTCTGGAGGAAACTAGCTAATGTTAGAGAAAACCCCCATGCTCCACTTCATTGACAAATATTTCCCAATATGTTTATATATATATATATATAAAGACATATCTTACTCAAAGTATTTATGTAACTTATGTTAAATTAAAAGGATGATTACAATATGGATTTAATTTGTTCAATACAATGTCTTAATTAATGATGTATAAGAATCGTTATTTTCTTACTTAATAAACTTAATAATTAAGAAGCAGTCAAATTTAATGTTTTTTTACTTAATAAACAAAAAAAAAACCGTCAATTATCTATTTTTTTTACTTAATACATATAAACATTATTTATTATTTATGCATTCGGTCACTTAATACATTCAGCACTTAATAACTAAAAATAAGAACCGGGAATTTGCCATAGCTTTTTGCTATATATGCTCTTCTATCCTACGGAATCGATTGCTTACTCTTGCGAAAAAGAAACAGAAAATACTTGGAAAGATATAACATAAGGTGATATTTATCTCAAACATCATATTATCAGTTAAAATGTTTTATCTAGCTAGTTTCTTTGACGTCATTATATACAGGACTAAATTAAATCTATTTTGTCACCAAAAGAAAATCAAGCACATCAAAGAGTATGGACAATGTGGTACAAGATAGTAAGATCAGTATAAATAGTGCTCCACTTAAAAGCAAAATTGGGGCACAACAATGATGTTACAAAGCGAAGTAAAAGAACAAGTAGATACAGACAGTTCCACATGCTTTAGTATTTTCAAAAATATATATAAATATATAGGACCACGATTATTATTATTATAATAATTGTACGGTATACGTGCATCAATTATAATTCTCCTAAATTCATATACGATCTCTCCACAAATACAAAAACATATGAATTTAATATATATATATATATATATATATGTTTAACACACACATATGTGATATGTATTGCATTTTATGAAATTATATATATGATGAGCAAATAAGTGATTGGCTCTCCCAAAAGAACAAATGTCATATATGATTAAAATGAAACAGTACGTACATTGTGAACAGTATCAGTTCAAATATAACATGATCCTAAAAACTCGCCGGATAATCCAAAAATGGAGTATAATTTGAAGCAACGAAACAGTACGTACATTGATTTTAGAATATTGATCGACAGGGAATATATATATCGCGTCATCGTGATGGCCAGCTTGAAAGATGGTTGCTATAATAAAGTGTACGTTGATGACGTTAATGCTTTGAGGTAGTGCATAGTTCGATTACTAGATTTTAGACCCGTGTCCAATACTGGACACGAGTTTTATAATATTATCAATATTAGATCTTTATACTTTTAAGTCATAAAAACTTATAATTTTGAAGAAATACGATTCTAAGTGTTATATTTGTAGTACAATAATCATATGTTTGTCACTGTAATGATTAGCCTAGACATATTGATGGAATTGTTTGTCGTAGTCATTCCACAAGCCACATGTTATATATAATAATTTCTTCATTATAAAATATTTTGAAACCAGTTATATTCATAATGTGATATTATTATGAAAGATAATTAAGAATTAAAATATAAACATATTTGTGATCCTGTACTTAACATTTAAGTATATGTATTTAATCATGATGCGCGTCCATAATACGCATAGGTTTATTTTCAATCACTTGTTCTATGATGATAGAATAACAATTAAGATTGTTTTTATATTCTTTGATAACAATTAGAACTCTTGATTTGAATGACAATTGTAACATTAAACATTAATATGTAAAACTAATATATAAAAAGGAGAAAATTATGTACCTTTTTTTTATTGAGAGATAAAATGAATCTTGAATGTAGTTTATATTGATTTGGATTTAGGATTCAAGTAACCATTTGTTGTCAATCGTGTTTGGGATATGTATCTAGAGTTCACATTGTATTTATATCAAATATTAAACTAAATATTTATATTTATAATTATAAAAATATAATATAATATTTGTTAATAAGTCGTTAGGTTTTGAAATAATTTTTTGTAGAAAATATTTTATATGTTAAAATTTTTTATAATTTAATTAAATGATTATAAATTTTAAAAAATTCTCTTAAGTTGATGGTTAAAAATAAATATAAATTAAGTATTCAGGACTAAAAAGTGTAGATTATTGATGGAAAATAAAAAAGTGTAAATAAATGAAACTTTTTCTACAAATTAATATAAATACTAATATAATAATATATTTGGATAATGATTATTGGGATTTTTAATTTGTAGTTTATCTAAATGATGACATCATCAAAAGTTAATTTGATGAAATTGAGCAATGTGATTGGTTAATAAGTCATTAGTTCAACTATCTTATAATATATATTAAGATTAAGATTAAGATTATTTATTTTGTTTATATTAAATTTTAAATATTTATATTTATAATCTATAGTTGACATTTATAGGTATAATGATGAATTCTTAGTATTTTTTAACAATCTAATATTTATCTTTAGATATAAGATTAGTCATACAAAAATATTTATATGGGAGTTGTAAGTCGACATTCACATCTACAAAATTTTAATATTTTTTAATAACCTAATATTTAGCTTTAGGTATAAATTAGTCGTATATCTATATCTATTTAGTTATACAATAAAAGTCAAGAAAAGTCAAAATTTAAAATTTATAAAAATAAAGAGTCGTGATTAGTCAATAAGTTATTAAAGCAACTGTGTTTTAGTAGTATAATAAAAGATTACAAATATACTATATTTCATCCGCCATCGACATGTTATAAAAATAAATATCAATGTTAATTGTTATTTTTATATGCTTTACTTTAACATAAATAATTACAGGCCGGGTAATCATCCATCTTGACTTCCTAGCCACCTCGTTAACCCCAACAAGGCTCATGATCGTACTATACGGCAACAATAGGCCAATAGTACTAGAGGAGTGGCGTTAGTAACGATTACAACGACGAGTAAAAGTGGCGATAATTGGTGGAGGTGACGTGGTTATTGTTATAAAAATAAATGATGTAAAACAGGACATTGTGATTATTTTAGCAATGGAGAGATGGAACCGTTGTGCGAGTAATTATTGCATTACAGTTTATTTTGGTAAACCATGCATGTTGGTATGTTAAGTGATAGGAGTGTTTTAAATGTTTAAGGATGATTTATAGTAGAATTTCTTTTTTGAAAATGAGGCAAATGTTTTAAATGTTTAAGGAGTGTTTAAGAAATGAGGCAAATGTTTTATTTAGTATTAGATAGATGGTTGCATGATGTGACAATAATAATGATAGCAACGACGATAGGTACGATGATGATGGCAGCAAGTAGTGTAGGTCATTGATGTCGCAATGAATAGTTTAAATGTTTTACATCGTATATTATGTATATGGAGTACCTTACCATGCCTGAACCACATTACTTCATAAGTCATAACGTCTCTATATCCTCCTTATCAGTGCTCTGACTTATCGGAGCATCTTTAATGTACTGTCAAATTATTGTTACATCTTAGATATACTTCCTCTTAACCTATATGAAACTTAAGAGTACTTAATTATTCATTGGCCAATATCCACAATAACTTGTGTTATTAAAAGGTCGTTCTATAGCACACCCATAAATTTGGTATTTTTGGCAAGTATTTATTATACGTCTGTATTATAATCCACAAGAAACGTAAGCTTATCAACCTCATCTCCTTCATTTGTTGCTGGACTATTTGGAAGATTAGAAACGACTGCGTTTTCAACAAGAAGCAACCATCCTTTCATTTTGCAGCCAAAGAAATCAAAACACTTAGTTATCTTTGGTTGACGCATCGGGCAAACAATCTCACCATAAATTGGTCTAACTGGAGTAGCTTTAACTTTTGATTTCGTCATGTATCTTTCCACTCTGTTTGTTATTTTCATTTTCTCTGTTTTGTACTCTAGCTCCTCACTAGCTTTTATATATTAATGCAAGTTTGAATGTTAAAAAAAAAAACCACACATGAAATATCAATGTATGTATCCTCTCCATAAACACCATATGGCAAGTATAAATGTATATTTAACACCCACCATACGGGAAATATCAATATATAATTAGCGTATGATAAATGTTTGGATGTATGATGAATTATGACGTTCCTATAGGATGTCCTACTATTTATACTATATTATAAAAGAAATAGCCCATTTTATATTTATGGAAGTGTTGAAAATATGTAATATTTTCACTTAGCACCCCTTAAAATATTTCAACATACATTACCCCATAACATTAATGATTAATTTACATCAATTATCCACGCCACTCGACACCGTCTCCACCACCAACACTCGGCCCCCACTACAACGATATTGTCACGACCACCGCCGCATTGCGCGGGTAACGTGCTAGTAATTCTTTATTAGTTTTGGATATACAAATATAAATTAGTTAAGAGAATAAAAACAATTAAAAGTAAACCATATAAAATAGAATATTTTTTAAACCTCGTATTGGTTATAATTATGGCATTAATGATATGGATTTGTTATTCTAGTCTCTAAAGACATAATGACCTTTTCCAAAAGATCTAAACCACGCTGTTTTTTTATATATTATTTTCCAAATAATAATGAAACTTACTGTTAATGTTTTTTGGAAAAAAAAAAAAAAAAAAGAATAATAAGACTTTGAATTTTTTTCCTTAATTATCTATAACGAGGTCTATATCTTATATTGGTATAATACGTGCAGATTTTCATTGATGTCCCCAATATCAATTAATGACCGACTGGAAATGGAAAAATAGATATTACATTTCGTACTAAAGTTGTACACGTTCTTAAATTATTTTTACTTCATTCAGTTATCCATATACTTAATTTAAATTATCTGAAGAACTTTACGAGTAACATGTTAGTTAGCAGTACTCAAAAAAGTGGGAGTTTGATTTAGATCGAAATGCAAAAAAGGCCAAAAGGTAACTACACTACCACAGGTGTCGCAAATGCTTCTGAGGAAAAAAACAATTAAATCATTTGTCCACATTTCCTTTATCATTAGACTTTATCACTCAAACAAGAAGTATGTACACTTGTTACTCATGATGGTGGATGTCATGATTCGCTATTATGTGGAAACTTTTTTGTGAACAAATGTATAGAAACAAAAACAATATTATGTCTTATTTTCTGGAGGCATTTAAGTATATATTGTATAGAAGGGAGACAATATAATACTGTTATAATAAATATATCTTCACTGTAAGTATACAAAACAATGCATTAAGGAATTTAATATCATCCATAAAATTAAACACAAGTTGTTAATAGTGAGGACGTGAGGTTAACATATACATTGAGATTTTTTTACAAACTTGCGAGTTTTCAATAAGTTCTTAACAAAACATAGTTGTTAATTTTGTTGGCATAGATAGCTCAAAATGCAATTCGTGTAAATACCCTGTGTGTTTTAAATTTGGGTATGTTAATTATTTTTGATAACTTGTATAAAATAAATGTTCAGATTGCTCACATATGGATCTGAATATAAAAAATGGACCGTCTAAAGATAGAGAAAATATAATTAGTCACAAACTATGAGTAGAGAAATATTGTACACCAGAATTTCTATTTCTAACATAAATATATGGATCCCAAAAAACATTGGTCATTCTATCAGTACTCTAAGTCTAGGACCAATAATAACAAAAGACAGCACTGGTAATAACCACAAATTTAAGCTAATGACAAGGTACAAAAGCACATCTATGATGATCATCATCTCAAAATGGTAAACTCTTTGAAGTAGAGATAGATGTGAGTGATCTAAAATGCTCCGATGGCACAAAGTCTTGTGGTAAATTCGCCCTCTTCACGATCCTTCTCATGTTGCTATGCAAGCTTTGTTGTACCAAATTCTTAACAGCTTTACTCTCGTCACTCATCATCCTATCGTCTGAATCCTTGGTGGCGTCTGTTGATCCCACGGACATGGAATCAATAGATCCACAAAGGGGTGCTGAAACATTCGCTCCCATGCTTCCTACAGCAAAGGTTTCAGACACTTGCTTCCCTTTATCAATCCTTAATATTTCTAAAATTCGTGAAGCTCGTTTTTGTGCTAAGGTGCTACCTAATAGGGTTAGCTCAAGGAGGGAAGATGTAACCCCGGATTCAATCATGGCTTGTCTATCCCTATACGACTTATGAGCCATAACCATCATAATGTATGTCGCCTTTTCTTGACAATCAGGTGAATCCGTCCAACTCAAAACATCAACTAATATCTGAAACGAATCTTTAACACCACTTAAAGCCTTTCGTCCCTCAGGGGTTGACACCACATTGCTCAAAATCGACAAGATTCTATCACTCACTTCCATATCTCCCAATGTGGCCATAAGAAATGGAACAAAATCATCAATCTCAACCATTGGTGAAACATTGGAAGGCAAAATAGACAAATTGTAGAGTGCCCTCAAACAATCTTGAACAACTTGTGAATTGGCATTACCTTCATTTGAACTCATGAATGTTTTAACCAAGAACAAAATTGCACCCGAAGATCCAATAATCGGTTTGTTTGAATCAAGTGCAGTCAACCCAAGAAAATTGGCTACAATTGCTGCAGACAAATCAGGATCAATAACACCTTCATTTGGAGACTTCACTAGATCAAGCATCTTGTGTACTACCCCTGCTTTCACAATAGCAGCCTTATTCCTGAAAAAAAAATTCATTCAAGTTCAAGACTTTATCAAAACTGACCCAAACCCATGTACCAAATAACAGATCTAAACACAATCTATTACCTTTTTACAAAAAATTCTAAAATTTAGTCATGCCCATAAAGTCAAACAACTAATAGTGTGAAATTGACCCAAACACCATAAGTACATAATATCACAAAATACATTAATCCAAACTACATACCAAGTCAAAATCCTACTAAAAAACATGATATTAAAATGTTCGTGGCCTAATCATGATATCCAAGAGACCATTTCCGAATTCTTTTCAACTAAACACTAATTTAATAAAAAGAAAAAAAATGTTTTGAAATGCTTACGTGTCATTTCCAATTCCAAGATTAAGAAGGGCATAAAGAGCAGCAATATGAAACCCAAGATCCCGGGAATCAAGCATTCCCACCAACGGAGGAATTGCACCAAGCAGAGCTAATGTAGTTCTAGCATCACTATCTTCTTTTGCTAATTTCCTCACATCTTTCGCCCCACCCAAAACGTCGTCGTTTCCACCACACTGTAATCTCTTCACCACACTTTTTAATTCTTCCAATACTTCAACTTTTTTCTTCACTGCTTCTTCTTCTTCTTCCCATAATTCCGACATCCTTAATAACTCCGACAGCTTGTCCGACTTTTTATTCTTGATATTCTCAGTATCCTTAAAACTGTCACTTTTCTTAATTTCATCAGATCTGCATTCCGGTTTCTTTTCCTTTACCGGTGAGTGAACGGTGTGACGGTGCCGGTACCCACCGCCGCCGCAAGTCATAGTGTCAATGATTTTCCGGCGACAAGATGACCATAGTTTAAAGTTTCCGGCATCGGAGTGACGGTCAAGAACAACCGAACCCAGATTGTTTTGTTGGATTTTTCTCACACCCATTTGTCAAAATCGAAACTTGAGATTATCTAAAGAACACCCACATTGGAAAAATGAAAGATTTGAGAGATATTATCACACACAGTGACTACACCTTTATGTGTGTGTAGAACTGTAGATCAAGAGTAAATGTTTGAAAAGTGTGACATTTCTTACATACCCATTTGTCAAAATTGAAACTCGATGTTAATTGAGTAACACCCACATTGCAAGAATGAAGTATTTGAGGGTTTTTTTGGTACACACAGTGAATACACCTTTATGTATGTGTGTGGATCAAAAGTTGAGAGTAATAAAGTTTGAGAGGTGAAGCTTCTGAAACAAGGGAGGGAGGGAGAGAGAGTATGGTGAGGTGTGTCAGTGGGAAAGTGAGAAAAGACTATTGAGTAACTTTGTATAGAGAGAGGTGGATCTTTATTGTGTTCTTTTATTATGTTTCATTTACCTACCTTAGTTAATATGTTTGTTTACTATTCATATCCTTTGAGGTTCTTTTTTGCTCATTTTGTATCTAATATTTTTATAATTCAATTCATTGTGGTACGTATATATGTAGCTACCGCAGCTTCGTATTCTACATATTTGAAGTTTAGGTTTGTGATATGTACTATGTAGATAACATTTTTAAATTACTTACTCGTTAATTTCATGAAAAAGCATGACAATTAAATGTAGATTATGATTAATTTGTATTGAATTGATATTACGTTTCAATAGAATTCATATTACGTAGATGGTAGAAATAACATGTTTATATACTTTTTTAAAACATTGTGTGGGAACTTATAAATATATTTTTTTAATAACAGTGGTGATTGGACCGGCATTGAATTTTCATCGTCTAACAGAGATCAACATGAAAGCAAAATTTAAATACTTTTAGCCACTAAATTGTAGCTTTCATTACTGATTATTTATTAACGTTCATAAAACTTGTAACAAAAACTCTATGTTTGATCTATATGTGTTTATTTGTAGTTATATGTTCGTGAGTCATAAACTGTCATTAACATATATGACAAAAAATGAAAACGGACGACCAACAATATATTATATACTATATATTATATTAAGACAATGGAATGTGAATAATAATTTGCATGTATGGCGAGTTACTATTCGCTTATGCCATATTTCGTATCATTATTCTGATTTTGTCAAATCACATTCCGTTCGGATGTTTACTACGGGTGTTTTTTGGTTTCCTGTACATTTTTTTCTTTTTGGGTTTCTAAATAATTATATTAAAAACTTTAATATTTTTTTACCAATAATTGGATTATACCACATCTAATCGTTATGGTATAAAACTACAAGTTAATTCTTGGTTTTATTTGGAATAGTGCCATTGAACAAAAATCCATTTCACATGTCAAAAATCTTATTGATGACGAGTTACATCTTGTTTTCTTGCAAACCCTGCAATGCGGGGTTGTGAACCTCCTAGTTTATAATATGTAAGGTAATTTTAATTTTGAATTATGATGTGTCACAAAATGCAAAACTGAGAATCAAAATATTGTGTGAAAAGTAAGCCGAAAAAGATGTTTTCTTTTAAAAACACTAGCGAATTTACCCGGGTTTAACCCGAGCGTTTTAATTAAAATTATAAAACTATAAAAAAATGCATGTAAATTTTGTTATTAATTATAAATCGATATAAAGATGATGAATTGAATAACATAATAATTATAAAAAAAATTATTTTTGTAATAAAAGATTGGTAACTTTAAATAAGTATTTACTGAGCTATTTTTAATTAAAAATATTGTAAATTATTTATGACATCATAATTAAAATAAAGAGATTTTAAGAAAAAAATGTAGACTTGTCACATCACATTTTTTCTAAAAATATTTTTAAAAAACAATAGTCCTTTATTTAGTATAGAGATAGGGATATCTACAATAATGATATACTCCTAAATTATCTCAGATCGAATCTAAAATAATTTATGCTAAGATTTAAAATTTATACTATCCTAAAAGGTAAAAGTCCTTATCAAATAAACTTACCCACATATTGACAAGTCGAGAAACATGTTTTAGTCGTGTATTTGCAAGGATGCATCAATTCTAACAATAAAATATGGACCTTTCATCCATCAACTACATTTAATGTTGTGAAAAGATTTGATAAAAAACTTACATGTACCAAAACCAACTGCATTTATATTTGGATTGAATATCAACCGTTCTTAAAACTTTTGGGGGCTGCATGTCAAAACTTTATGTAACTTTGACGAAATGGTTTTTTCACTTTATCATTTTGGTAAAACCCATAAATATATATATAAATATTCTTTATTAAAGATAAAGTAGTAAAATATGAATATGACAGAATTAATGCTATTAATAATTTTAGATCGATTTTTAATGGTTTATGGATAAAACCAACAGTGTTAAAAATATTTTTTCCCAAAACGTTTTTATTTTTTACCAATCATCAATAGATGAATTGGTATATGGTGAAATTTGATACTGAGAGATCTTAAATTCAAATGTTGATGTAAGCAAAATGATCCCAGGAATGAAGACAAAGGTTTTCTCATTATGGGTTTTCTCTGGATTGGAGTTGGATATATAAAGTGGCATGACGTTTAGCCCAAATTTATTGTTCAGAAAAAAAACCTTTTCCATTTTTATAATAATGATTATTCATGAATATCGAGACGTCATACACACACATATTATAATTATAGTTTTGATTGAGTCCTCACTTAAGGAGTCTTTTCGCGAAATAGATTTAAATTTAAACTTCTTAGACAATAAATAATTAAAGTCTGGATACCGGGATTTGAAAGTTTATTATATACAATAAACAATCGAATAATTCATTAGATAACACTAACATTTGTGTATAGTTCATACATTACGAAACTCTAAACCTAAAAATAATAATGTCACTTAAAATACAACACTATAATCTAGACAAAGTTATTGATGCATTGTTTTTAGCATCTTGCTAGTTTGGGTAACAAAATATGGTCTAAAAAACAATAAGTCATGACATACTAGAGTATTATTTTGTTTATGTTGAAATAGTACGTATGAGTTTTGTGAGGTATAGTGGAACAACAATGAGAGTGCAAATCCAGGTCACATGAACATATGATTACCGAAAATGGATCGACCATGTTCTCTGATATATATCATAGTGTTGTATGTATTGTTTTGTTTAATCAAGGAGATCTATACATGACACTAACGGTAGACAAGCAGGTACGGGATAAAGATTAATGTAGGTGTTTGTTTTTTTATATTCCTAATTCCGATAAGAATGGAGGGGAAATGGGTTCCATTACCCAAGAGACAAAAAAGAGGATGATTTAATGGCTTTTTTTTTATAAACTTTGACTCGACCATTAAGATTTCGTAGAAGCGATGATTAAAACGTTTAATCAAATTTAAATTGTTTTGTGAACTGGGTAAAGCATTCATGGTCTGTTTCATGTTAGTACTGAGAAGAAATGAGTTTTTGATGAAGTAATGGCTCAAAAGTAAAGCTAATGAAATAATTTAAAGGTTTTAGGCCTCAAGTATCTAAAAGCCTTATATTTTTTTAGTTATGCATTTTATTATGTAAAAATAAGAATTAGAGAATTGAGTTTTATCAACTAAGTGATCGTTGCTTTAGTGGAAACAAGTTTTTTAAATCTTAGCGTATACAAAAGTTTAAATGAAATAACAATTCTATCAATTAAGAGTGATTATCATTTCAGATTAGTGTTTGAAATTTGTTAAATTTTTTGCATTTAACCAGATTAAAGAAACTAAACTACATATTAAATATCAATAGTTTTATTATTAGAAAAGGCCACGATAAAAAAAAAACTTGTTTTAGATCTCTGAATTGATTGAGCCGCCACTGTTTTGATGTCGATATATACTGTCCGAATTTTATAAACTTACTCGACCATAAGTTACCAATTCACATACATACTTGATTTATATCATTTTGTTATATATAATTTTTCTAAGTTCATATAATTTAACAGTATGTGTAGTTTACTTTTGAATCTTTATAATTTTCTTGATTTAGTCATGTGTTGTAATCATTGTTGAAAAAAAAAGTCATGTGTTGTAATCCTGTTTTAATAAAATTATACGGTTATCTTTATATTTTTTTAAATTTCTAATTTAAACCACTGACAACATTAAGGGGACGTTTGGTTCACAAAATGTTTTTGAAGGAATTGAAATCTGTCAAAAGAATTATAATTTGAAGTAATTGGAAACTGAATGGATTGAAATATAATGAAATTGGAATTTGAATGAATTATAATTTGTATTTGTTTGGTTGGTCGAATCAAATGGAATGAAATTCATAATATAAATAATAATAATAATAAATATAGTTAATAAATATAGTTTTATAAAATTCAAATAGTAGTACTTTCTATAAATAAAGTTATAAATGTGTATAATATATTATTAATTTTTATATAAATAATAAAAATATTATAATATAATAAATATTTTTATAAAATAATAAAATTTTTATAATCTAATATTATTATTTTATAAAATAAATAACAATTTTTTATTAATTATTTTATATAAAATAAAAAGACTTTTTATAAAATAGAAGTAAATTTATATAAAATACTGACTTATTGCCGAATAATAATAAATATTAATTTTATAACAATAATGATAATAATACTATTATATATTAATTATTTTAATAATATTAATTAATACTAATGATAATAATTAAATTATTGTATTATTTATACCAATTATTATTATTATCATCATTATATTTATTATAAGTATTACAAATTATTTTATATTTTTATTATATTATTATATTCATTATATTAATAGATGTTATCTATATTAATAATAATTATTTTTATTTGTGATAATATTAATAATAACTATTATTTAAATTAATATAATAAAAATAATAGTGTTAATAATAAATAATATTTATTATTATTTATTTATTTGATTATTATAATAATTATTATTATTATTAATTATAATTATGATATTTATTATTATTATATAATACTTATTATTTTGACTAATAATAATTATTTATATTTTTATAATAATTACCTGGTCATGTTCTAACACAAAAAAAAATATCAATTGTAAATGATTGTTCAACATAGATATATATCTCATTTTTTTTACTTCATGTAGTATTTGAAGTTTTGAACTTAGTTCATCTTATTGATGTCATTGATACCCACCTTAACCAACATATATAGTTACCCAAGTATTAAACATCGTTATACTACAAGAAATAAATGTATGAAATTTAGAAAATGATATCTAGAAGAGCTCAACAGACCAACGTTCAAGATTTATGTTTAATTCATATCCATATTTTTATTATTTAATTTATTATACATGTATAATATAATTAATTTGTACGGTTATACCAATAAGTCTGTGGTTTGACAAACCATCTATGCGTCGGATGAATTCAGATTTCAGAAGACCGAAATGTCAAATTTAGAGCCCACAAAAGAAGCACATGCATGATGCATCATATTTTATTTGACATCCATGTTATTGTTAAGCATTCTGGAAATAAATACAAATATTGTATAGTTTCTTATGAATGGAAAGTCAAACAGGATTCAATCACAGATTCACACCAAGTACGTTTTAGAACGCACAAATGTTACCATGTTCGACATGTTACCTGAGGCAAATTACGAGTCGAGTTTTGTCAGAATCGATGCAAACTCACATTTGTGATTTGTTATGCTATATGTTGCCCTTTCTTCAAAACATAAAACAAGTTATCTTTTAATTTCAATGACTTCAAATAAAAAATATACACATCCCAACCAACATACATAAAAGGCCAAAGTACTTTTTTCGTTCATGTGATTTTTTGAATAAGTATTTTTCATCCTCGCCGTTAACTTTTGGCTAAAATCGTCCCTATGGTTTGCATTTCGTCCCTGCCGTTATAACTTTGTCATTAAACCCCTCACATGCAAGTCACGTGAGGGGCATTTTTGTCTTTTCATAGAGTTAAGTGCAAAAAACGTCCCTGTGGTTTATCGTTTTTGCATTTTTCGTCCTCGCCGTTAACAATTTCAGGAAAAAATTTAAAATAAAAAATTACCGTACCAATTTAATCCAAACAAAACAAAAACCTATATACCTATATTTGAGGATATGCTCAATCACTTTCAAATGCAACCACGTACATACAATATTTTAAATACTGGTAGTATACCCGTAATACCGGTATCGGAAGATACCCCGCTACAACTATTTCTGATATTTTCGGTATTACCGTTCCGGTACTTCCGGTATTCACATTTTTTATTTTTTAAATTTTTTAAAAGATATTTTTACAATACTTTAATGTTATTTTTTGTAATTTGTTATAAAGTACCTATTTGTTTTTTTTGTTTTTTTGAGTGAATTCTAATTATAGTTTGACTATTTTCGTTATATTGTAGTAACTTTTATAACATTTACAAAAATAATAATAATAAATTAAATTAGTTGTACCGGCCGGTATTAAATTAGATCCTCATATGTAGGTGTATATATAGGTTTTTAATTTGAGTTTGTTTTGATTTTTCATTAAATTTTTGTTTGAAAGTTTGTTAAATTCAAGGATGAAAAATGCAAAAATGACAAACCATAAGGACAAATTTTGTACTTAACCATAGGAACAAATGGGTAAGAAGACATATATGCCCCTCACGTGCAAGGCACGTGAGGGGGTTAACGGACCCAAGGACGAAATGCAAACCACAGGGACGATTTTAGCCAAAAATTAACGGCGAGGATGTAAAGTTCTTATTCGAAAAACCACAGGGACGAAAAAAGTACTTTGGCCTACATAAAAAGAAAATAAAGACATAACACATTTTATAACAAAAATAATAATTATATCCTTTTGAATTAAAATCCTTGTAATAGAAAGTAAGTAAGTAACTGTTCAGTGCCGCCTCCCCGCGGGTTTTGAGCCCCAATACCTCGACAGTGTATGGGGGGTTAAGATGTAGGCAGACCTTACCTCTACCTAAGTAGAGAGGTTGCCTCCAGTTTCTACCTAAATGGTAGAAAAGACCCTCCAACCTTTGCATGGATGAGGATCGAACCCATGACCTCTGTCTCCAGAGACAAGGATGTTTACCACTGATCTAACCATGCTGCTTTAATTAAAAAATAATAATAATTCTCTTAATAATAATTAAAATCCTTGTAATAATTCTTTTAATCCTTGTGATTTGAACATTTATATTAAGTTTATGCATACAATAAAAAAAAACGTTAGTTCGTTCGTGCACGCTATAACTTTTTGGGCATAGTTTGTTTCATTCCGGCGCACTATCCTTGCTTTTTTCATGTATTTTTGTGACGTAATTTAAAAGTTATTAAAAATGTAAGTTAAAAGAGATTATATCAATACCTTTAAAATAAAGGTAGTGATATCTAAATTGCACATTTTACCGTATATATAAATTTAAATGTATCAGATAAATGTTCTAATACAACCTTTTTATGAATATATTATATTTTTAGGGTTGTGATCATTTGAAAACTAATTTTTTTGTGAAAAATTAGAAAACTGGTCAAAACACAGTGTGATATAACTTTAACACAATGTGTTTTTAAATTTTTTTTAGAAAACACATTGTGTTAAGTTCATATCACAGTGTTTTTAAACAATTTTATGATTTTCACACGTTATAAAAAACAGACTGTGATTTAAAACTTAACACAATGTATTTTTGGATTACACAATAAAAACACATTGTGTTTATAAAAAACATAAATAAAACACATTGTGTTAAATTCAGGTCACAGTGTTTTATCCGGTTTTTTGGTTTTAGCATAAATTTTAAATGAATACTTCACTATTTAGGGCATCTCCAATGTTGGGTTGAAGAAAAGTTTTTTTTGAAAGAAAAGTCTTTATAAAAGTTGATACCATTGGGTACAAAGGCTTTTTTGATGAATAGCTTGACAATTCTCAACCTTTTGATCAAAAGTTTTTTTCTTGTTTCAGTGATAAAAAAAAAGCTTTAGAAAAAGTTTTTCCATTGCAAAAATGACTTTTTAATAGGTTGAATATGATGGATAATTAGGTGGCAAAATAAAAATGTTTTTTTTAGAACGACAATATATTAAAATAAAATGCCACCAGCAAAGTACTAGAGAGCCCAAAAATACAAGAGTACACATAAATTACAAATACAAGCCTCAAAGAACACGACAAAACTACGGAACAAGAAGAGGGTAATTAAGTCATTCAACCCAAAAAATTCGTTTCTTTTTGCATCTACACGAATACCACATATAGGACTGGGTAACAATGAGATCATACAGGAACTCCTTGCGATTCTTCCCGTTGTTGAAAACCTCTTCGTTTCTATATTTTCAGATCGACCACCATACACAATATATTATAGCCTCAATAATATCTTTCTTATCCTTGGATACATGCATGTTATCGATATAAATGATGATATTAGTAGGCCCTTGCAGAGAAATAGGCCCAATTTGAAACCATTTAGTAACTAAACTCCATAATCTTGAAGCAATTTCACATTGTCCAAAAAAACTTTTAAAAGCTTTTTACCATTGTAGATGCTCTTATATATAACAAAAAATAATTATATAAAGATCATTTTCATAAAATTAACATGAAACACTTAAAAAGCATATTTCAAAGACTTTGGCCATCTAAACGTGACTTGAATCAGATCATGCTGGAATACGTACTAGTACTACCAACCAACACAGAACACTGAATTATTAAAATAGTCTTTGGATTATTAGGTTGTGTTTTCTGACTTTCAACATAAAATTTTATTTTAATATAATTATATAGTATCTTTTAGATCTCATCTATTATATTAGTAATTTTTTATTAAAATAGTTTTATAATTAGAGCTCTGTAGCCAATTGACCATGTTTAGTTGGGCATCTCATAAAATACCCAATAAAATCACCCGAATGAATATATTGACCAATAGGAAAATGATAAAGCCAATAACCAATGGCAATTGGTATTTCGGATTTAACTTCTATTTCTATTATATATATATATATATATGATGATCACATACGAAACATGCAAGAAAAACAAAAAAAAGACATTGATCTGGTTCCGGCGCCGATGGCATTAGTAGAAAAATAAAGAAAAACACCGGTGAGTTTGTTGTTTGTGTGGATGTGTTTCTAAGATGTGTTTTTTTTTTTTTTTTTTTTTTTGTGGAAGGGTAAGTTTGAAACTTTAGAGATAACAGGTGGTGGTGGTGAGCAACGGCGGTGGTGCCGGCGCCGGTAAATTGTAGAAGTTATTGATGTATTGTGGCTATGATGTATGGTATATCATGCATTAGAATGTGTATTAGGAAAAAAAATATGAAAAGTGTTAAAAAGTAATTAAGGGTATTTCGGGAATAATGAAAAAATGCTTAATTTCTTAATCCAATATGCTTTATAAGGGATTATAGATATATATATATATATATATATATATATATAATATATATAGGTGAGATATTTTGAGACCACCTCTTATTTTAGGACCAACTAGGACCATTGATTTTTGTACACCATCATCATCTACTACGATATACAAGACTTTTTTGTAAAAACACTAAGACTTTCCGGCAACGGGCCCACCAGAAAATCATGTGTAAGTTAAGTTACACATGTGTAAGTTACTTATACATGTGTAACTTACACATGATTTTTCTGTGGGCCCGTCGCTGGAAAGTTTTAGTGTTTTTACAAAAAAATCTTGTATATCGTAGTAGATCATGATGGTGGTGTGTAACTTATGAAAATCAATAGTCCTTTTTTGAGTACATACAGACATACAGTTAATCAATTGAATTTGACATTTTTTTTAGTAGAGTAAAAAGCCTTTAGAAAAACTTTCGACATTTTTTCCTAGGAAGATTGAACATCAAATTCACTTGCTGGTTTAAGTGGTTCCGAAACTCAGAGGTTGCTTTAATGTAGATGATATGATTTTGTTAATGATGTTTAAAATTAGTTGTTCTTTAAAAAGGCAGAAGGGGTAATTGACTAACAACCCCAATTTTGGTACGCCTAACTCAGGATCTAATCTTGGTTACACTTTAAAGAGTTTAATCTACTGATCTTAGTGGACATAACGTTGCTAAGGTCTCATAACCAAACTTGTAGTATGACAAGATTTGAACATTCAGCAATCAGAAAAGAAACTATAATTGGAAAACTCCATAGGCATTGGGGTCTACCCGAACGGCTACATGAGGAATAGTTGTTGTTTGGGTGAGCTTGAACTTGCAACATGAGGAATTTATCTCACAACTTACGTATATATAAATATATGACATGAGGAACTAATTTCACAACTTACATAAATAAGTGTGTTATAGCTTTGAATGTTATGTTTTTTTTTTAAATAGAAAAGTTGGTTTCATCTAATTGACCAGATGTTACTTATGAGATTGGAATCATAAACAATTTAACACTTGTTTTTTTAAAAAAAATAAAATAAAAATATAAGGACCAGTCACTAGTCGGGTTGACGCTCGTGTAAGTGACAACGTTGCACGGACTAATGGGAGGATAGATATTGTGCGGACTAGAATGTAGCCATGTAGGCGTGCTATCCACAGATCCAGTTAAGGTTGATATTGGGCTAAAGGGCAAAAGTAAAAATGGACTTATGTGTGTGTTTGTGAACGACATCAAGGTATGGGCTCTGGTATCTGATTTCCTAATTATTTAGGCCAAAATATGAAATATATCCACGGGATTTTAGCCCAAAAATTTTGAAAACAAATCATCTTCTAGCGAAATACCATAAATTAACTTTAAACTTTTTCTTGAATAATAATATCAACTCTATCAAAAGAGTTAACCCTATATTGGCATGTTAAACATTACTTGAATGCTAACCTTTATATGTCATCGTATGCATTTATCACATTTCACTTGATATGAAATGAAACTAATTACTTATTGTGCCAAATGCAATGTTGATAATCAATCAACTTTGAGGTACATTGTTTTGCTTCTAGGCAGAACTATACTTACTATCGATGAATATAGATTGAAGCAATTTTGGCACTAATCACTTATTTGCTGGAGAGCGAGGTAAACAGAAAACACATTTGTGTAACAATTAGTTTTTAAGTCAAAGTTGAAGTCGATCATTTGAAAGAATGATTTTAATTAAAGTAAATTAAGAAACTTTGGTTAGTTTATAAATTTTATGATTAGATTTGATCTTTTGTAGATGGTAGGGTTTTCCTTTTTGTCTTCCTCTAATTTTTTTCATTTTAAATGTTTTTATGCCTTTTTTTCTTTTTCTTTTTCTTTTTTATCTTTACACAAGATTCGTTGCACATTCACTGGTCATGTTTATTGGCTGGAGCTAACGGCCTCACATCAATCCTTTCTAAAGGAATTGGTGGCTACATACGAATCGTATACTACTTTTTAGGATTGTCTAATGAAACGTTCAGAAGCATATAATAATGCCAAAAACATTTAAAAAAATGACTTTTTTCTTTTATTTTTAATTATCACATGTTAAGTAGTAATTTGAAGAAGGATTAGAAAAAAGATTCTTTTTATATTGACAAAGGTTTGATGAATTTATATGATAACTAGTCTTAGCACCCGTACGATATACAGATTATATAATGTTTGATGATACAATTATGTTTATATAGAAAATACAGTTGACGTGGTTGTTAAATACCTAATTTTTGATACAGAACCTTTCACATATTATATGAAACCATAATATATTTGTTTAACTAGATGTTTAAAATTTAACATATGTCTTATCTTTTAAGATAGTTGTATTCCATATTGATGTTAACATTATTAAAAATTTTTTTATAAATTATCTATATGGAAACTTAATATATTAATCAAAAATTATATAGTTCAAATTGGTATATATATATATATATATATATTAAATCTAAAGATTAATAACTTATTACAATTTGGTAATTATGAATTAAGAATTTTTTTTAGTTATACCAAAGTGATACATGTTGTGCAAGGAATGAGCCAAGTGTCGAAAAAAAATAATTTTTATATTAAATTTAAAGAAAAATTAATATTTGATTACAATTAGATAATTTTGAATTAAGAATCTTTTTTTAATTACACCAAAACTGACACATGTCGTGCAAGGAATGTGCCAAGTGTTGATCAAAAAAATATACAATCCTGTTTTAATATATTGGTAGATGTTAAATACATTCTTTCCCTTGATGAACAAATAATTTGTTTCACATTAAATTGTAAACAAAAAAAATGTCAAGTACGTGTGACTTTTAAAGTCAGTTTTATATCCCCTTTATTTTTATTATCGGTTGAAGATTGATGATTTATATCTCATCTCCTTCATATTTTGCTTTTGATAGGATTAAATATTGTTGTTATAATTACATTCCTTCAAGACTATGGTTAACACAAGTTAAATGTTTTATATACAGATAATTATCTTCTAATAATGATTTTAAACTATTAATGTATAATATATATTGGGAATTAACCATAACCCTCATTAGAGAGATGTCTTCATTCCATATAAGAGCCAAATTGGTTAGTTTATTCTCCAGGAAGGTTTTTTCATGTCGAATTACTACCTTTTAAACATTTTTCATCTTTTGGTTTTTGTTATTTTTAGAAAATAGAAAAAGAATAAAATAAACTCCTTTTCCCACACACAAACACAAGATAGATTCTTTGGGTGTCCCACACCCAATGCCTTTTATATATATTCCTCTTCATGCTCACATATATGTCACATATTATGATTCCTTCATTCCACCTTGTTTTGGCTTCTCATTTTTCCCATTACCATGGTTCTAGAATTAGAGGTATTGGCTAAACATTCCATCTCAGAATATGCAACTCTTTTCACCAGTTCATGTTCTAAATTCTCATATTAATATGCAGAAACCAAAAGTGACCGAGATACAGGTTCGAATGGACTGTAATGGGTGTGTGCAAAAGATCAAGAAAGCTTTACATGGCATCAATGGTGGGTTCAAATTACCTTCCATTAATCTTTTGTATATTGGTTTTTTCCTAATTGTAAATTTGATACGATTATGGTTTTCAGGTATATATGATATCTATATCGATCTTCCTCAACAGAAGTTGACGATAATCGGGTGGGCAGACCCTGAAAAAATCATTAGAGCTATCAAGAAAACAAGAAAAACCGCCACCATATGTTCACATACAGAATCTACAGAGATAGAGCAGACGCCAGAAGATGGACCACCTCCAGACAATGCAAACCACCCTCCAGGAGAAGAAGCTCCACCACCAGAACAAACCCCTGTTACCGAGCCACAGCAAACACCAGCAGATCCTCCAGATATGGCGCCAATACCACCTCAACATACAGAATTTACAAACCAGCCGCCACAAGGCCCACAACCTTTAGACTCGAGAGAGGGGGAAGAGGTTCATGTTGTATACCATCATCCACCAGACCATCATAATAATGTTCGTGTTTACAGCGGACGTGTAGATCACTTTCCCGGACCCAGTAGCCAATATGATCAAGGATATAAACATGATCAGCCACAACCTATCTATGTGAATCATAGTTATAACACATATAAGCCCACTCCATATGTTACTGAATATGAATATATCCGTCCACCACCATTACACACATTTTATAGTCAACGAGAGCCATCACCAAGGTACACCTCTTACAGCTGGCCGGAACCACAACGGTACAAACATTACAGCTGGCCAGAGTCACGACCACAATCTTACAACAACCGGCCAGACCCATCTCCACAACCTTACAGCCGACCAGAAGCACCACCTCAACCTTACAGCCGGTCAGAGCCACCTCCACAACCTTACAGCCGACCAGAAGCACCACCGCAACCTTACAGCCAATCAGAGCCACCTCCACAACCTTACAGCCGGCAGGAGCCACCTCCACAACCTTATAGCCGACCAGAGCACCCTCCACAACCTTACAGCCACCAGGAGCCACCACCACAGCCTTACAGCCGCCAGGATCCACCTCCACAACCTTACAGCCGCCAGGATCCACCTCCACAACCTTACAGGCGTCCAGGACCATCTCCACAACCGTACAGTCGTCCAGAACCACCTCCACAGCCTTACAGACGCCCAGAGACACCTCCACAACCTTATAGACAACCAGAGGGAACAGACCCGCGACAACAGAACCAAACAGACGCACCACAAAATTACAGCCAGCCAGAGCGAAAATACATACATTACAATCGCCCTGAGCCACTACGACAAGACACATATTACAACCTCCCAGAACAATACACACAAAATAGTAGACCAGAGCCATCTCCGTTGCGCACATACTACAGCAGACTAGAACCACCAGAGTACATGCATTACAATGGCGATTACCACAGTAGCAACATTAATGATGACATTTCATCACCTTATGGTGATGAAGATCCAAACGGATGTACAATCATCTAAACAAAGAGATTCATACGGAAAACGGCATCTTTTGCTCCAATGGAGGATAACTAACCAATTGACTAACACCGCATGAAAGTAAAATATTCCCATTGAGACATGTGGCAATGATGGTGAAGAACATGATTCTTAGGTTGTTAGTGCACAAAGAATATGTTCCCTATTCCCATTGAGGATGATGTCTTTATCTCAAATACTATGTCAATGTATTGAAGGGAAATACGAATTCTAAACGTAAAGATTTTCTTCTATTATGTAAAGTTTATGTTATCTTCTCTCAGTTGGTCAACCTGAACAGCATTATGGGTCCCATCTTGTCTTTATTTTAAATTCTGAATGACATACAATTATCATGTGGACTGAATTTGAATCGCAAAATTAAGGTGGCAATGCCTCAAAGACAGAATTTCGACACTACAGAATGTTAGACCAATAGTCAAAAGCAAACTTGCTATAGCATGTAGATGACAATGACAGGCCAACAGATAATCGGAACGGGACATCTTATGTGCAACTAAACCATTTGCTACTTTTTTCTCAAGTATCAATCAGCCAAAAG
Organism: Erigeron canadensis; assembly: GCF_010389155.1. Classification (NCBI taxonomy): domain Eukaryota; kingdom Viridiplantae; phylum Streptophyta; class Magnoliopsida; order Asterales; family Asteraceae; genus Erigeron; species Erigeron canadensis. The sequence goes on from NC_057765.1 coordinate 37,569,456, forward strand.
TAGGGAGACCAAGGAACTAGGACCACACCCAAGTCCTACGGTAGCCACTATTTAGGGTATCAATGCTAACCAGTCTTCTCCTAATTCGATACTGTCCAGTAGCTGCAATAATGTAGACCTCAGATGGAGCAATTCCATTACAATAAAAGTTCTCGGTGTGTAAAAACGGCATGCAAAACTGCAAACGTCATGGATATAGAAAGAATGTTTGTTATACATATTTCTTGAAGGCAGCATAAACTAAGAGACCAGGTAACAAACAAAACAGATCTGGGTTAAAATGGATCACTTTATAGTAAGGGTCAAAAACTCAAAATAGAACATATCAGATCGGCCCACAAAGATTTCCCTGTCCATGTCTCTAAATAATGCATTGTTAACTACGATCACAAAAACATTAACATTCCTAGAACAATAATCTATATCTTTCTATAAAACAAAGTACGTGGTTGTGTGTATAAGCCATATAGTTTGAGTTACTTTCACCCCCTTTGACACATTCCCCTGTTATCTAAGACGACTCACTTCAGATAAAATTACAACCCAAATTGACCCATCAGATGGTAAATGAGTCAGTATTACCACCTTTACTACTGAAGCTAAAGTTGCAGCCAAGAGGAGTTCTAAATGAAACAATATATCACACAAAATAAGAGAAATAATGAAAACAACTGTTTACTTCGCTAACTTTCAGTAAATGTAGCTACAAGACCAGCTTACACGAACTCGGAAAAAAAAAAGACAATAAAGAGGCAAATGCATATTGCTATTTATAATCTCGCATCTATGTTAAACATGCAGGAGAACTTTCAGACACCAAAGTTACAAATTCTGAAGGCAAAACTGTTTTTGGCTCATTTTGAAGATGTGATAATGGTAGGAAGATCAATACACTACCAATATACCTCCAAAAGTCCAAATAAATACCATCTCTACATAACGGAGAAAATGATATCAAATGAAGAAGCAAAACATAAATTTTGTCCAAACCTGACCTAGTTATTGTCATCACTAGCATTCTCCGATGACTCATCCTCTTCATCATAAAGTATATCTTCTTCATCTTCATCTTCACTTTCTTCTTCTTGTTTCAAATAATGACTTTTGTCAGCAGCCTTATTGATCTGCTCAAAATTGGATACCAAATTAATATTAAAACGTGTACATATTACACAGAAGTTTTACTCAATCAATTAAAGAAAATAACCTGTGCTGTTAGAAGTTGCAGACGTCCTGACAATTGCAGTAAAGACTGAATACAATCTCCTTTTGATTTTGTAAACTATTAAATATCAAAAAAGTTTAGTAAGTCATATATGAGTCATATATAAACAGAGTCAAAATGCTAAATCGTCAAGAGCGCGTTACTAATACCTTATACAATGAATCCAGTAATTGTGATGCTGGTTCTTCCGATTTAACATAATTGCTGTGATGCACTAATATACAGCAAACCCATGGAAGAATGTATTGTCCATTTATAGATCTGTGACAAAATATATTACATAAAAATCAAAGCACTATGTTTAACTCAAACCATGATTAAGAAAATGAAAAAGTATAGAAGTATAAGAACAAACCTTGATTGCCACATGGTCAGCAATACTTTTAACAATGTATAGGCATCATCTGATGTCATAGATGAAACAGCTGCTTTCATCTGTTAGCAAACTAATCAGAATTTAAACACGAAAAAGGAGTATATTCGCAAAAGATATAAAAAATTAGAAACCTGTTTTTGTGGTATATTAGCTTCAAGATCAACACCCTTCAAAAGCTTGGATAACTGAGTTGTGTTAGATGCAAGATCTGTATCACTTGTGAGGATGCCTTCAATTCTTAACCGGTCTTCCAGGCATACAGTTACTTTATCAACTTCCATGTCATCTGACATAAAATAAATAAATAATTATCTATACGAATGCTTACAATTACAAATGCATTTTATTTTAAATATTATACCTTTAGTTGAAGGCATAGCTTTGTTCTCTACGTCAACGGTATATATCTTGGGAACAGGAAGTAACGCGCCTTCAGTATTTGCACGGTCTAAAGCCGTTACTGTTGAAATATGAAGGTCGTTAATACATTACAAAAATGCAGATAGCTAAATGTAGCATTCAAAAATGTGCCCAAGAAAAAGCAACTTACTCTGATTCTGGTTTTGTAACCCTTTTTTTGACTTGTGAGATTGGGTCATAGGTAACAAAATCCCATCCATAGAACTGGTTAGCTTTATGTCAGTACCACACTGTATTGACATTTTCTCAAACGTCGGTTTTATTAGCAAACCATGGGAAAGAAAAACATGCCCGGTTGAAGGTTCTGAATAAGTCTGTAATTTTGCAGAGAATATGGTGGGGAGTGCACCCTTGTGACTCTTAGATAGTTCGTCTTCTAAAGATACCATGACTTTTGTTGACTTGGATTTGTGTAACTCCTCAATATTAGTTCCACTCCATAAGTAACAAATACCCATTTCTGAAATGGCGAGTACAGATAGACCTAACTTTTCTACACCATACGACTTACTATCTATAAAGATGGCCGGATGGTCCATTGCAAGAACACAACAAGATGATTTCTTTTTGCTATCTTCCACCACTTCCCAAATTGCAACATATCGTTCACCAATAGCAGATGAAAGTACATATCTACCATTATCAGAGAATGTCATACATCTAACAGCACCCTGTTATGATATATGGCATATGGGATTAAAGTCTAAGCATTGGACAATCAAAGAATCAAAGTGGAGGTGCATGTATATATTTATTTGTTATAATAACAAAATAATAAATCTAGAATAACTTACAGGATGGCCAGAAAACTTTTGAATACTTTTATTGTCTGAGCACCTGAAGATCTTTAATTGACCTGCTGCTGTTGCTAGATGCTTGCCATCTAATTTCAAAAATCATCCATCAGCAAATGACACAAAAAGCACACAAACCAAATGCATGAAACATTTTGTCAACAAAAAGCTTGAAATCATTAAACTATTAAGGTACACAAGAACTTTCCAAAAGTTTCCGAGTAGTGGTAAATATGACTTGAAATCATGAACATGTAATCGTGAGATCATAAATGATGTATACCTGATGAAACGGACATTGAGGATATGGCTTTCGAAGAGGCTTTAAACTTGTCCAACAAATTCCCTGTCATGGAATCAAGTTTACATATCATCCCATCAACACCAGCAGTATATACACACGATCCCACTGTAGGAGATGATATAGCAGTGACACCCCTGCACATATTGATCCACATCAATATCTAAAATGACAATATCATCTTTGAACTATCAAAGTGTCAAGTAGGTATTAAGAAGTGGCAATTACAAATTTGCATCCCTGTTATAACTTCATTCACATGAATGTATGTAGAACATATACTACAATCTGTATACCACCTTGGTGAATCACAATTAAGTATCATTGCTTAACATTATATATATGTGATGTAAACATGATTGACTAGATAAAACACAAAGCTTGCACATGCCAAGTCTAAAATTTATCATAAAAACAAGTGTGAATTCTTTTTACCAGAACATGACATCAACAAATTAAAAAAATTAATACTCACCCAGGATGACAATCACTAACCCTCCACTTCAACTGGCCAGCCGACACATCCAATGCTAAAACATCGCCACCCCCGGTTCCTAAAATAAGCAACAAACTTCGCAGCTTCCTTTTTTTCTAATCAAACGTACTTCATGTAATCAATAACGATATATTTGACAAAACATGCAGTAAAATCAATAAAACACTAAATAGAATAATACCATTAACACTAATATCAAAAACTAAAGTAAACCTTTTTCTCCAAGCTGAGCCATTTCATGCAAGTGTAATCAACCGAAAGATGTCCAGCTTCAGGTTTAGCAAAAAAGTCGGTTTCCTCAGTTGACACGATATTAGCGAAGTCCGTCTGTATTTGGCCCTTAATAGTATCCCAAATCTGAAAAAACAACAATCATATAAACATCATAAAAATATCATTATATCGAAAAAGCAAACATCCAATGACCTCAAATTTTGTGGCTTATAAGCTAAAATTATCAAAAAAGCTTCAATTTAAGTATAAAGATAAACACTTATCAGATAATCTGCCAATATATTTATAATTATACACACACACATGTATATATATATATATGTATGTATATGTATAAGATGAAAAGATTTGCATTACCTTAATTCGACCGTCACCAGAGCTGATAGCAAGGAAGTCTAATGAAGGACTAAAAGAAGTCAACACGTCACTTATATTTGTTCTTGTTGACTCCATTTTCCTTAAACCCTAAACCCTTAATTTAAAAAAAGGATAGCCAAATTTCAGCTGCAAAAAGGGAGAAATATAGATTTCAGCTGTATATATATATATATGGTATATAAGTAATTTGACGGACAACTAGGGATAACCTGAGCAGAAACAAGACGGCTGGGGAAGCGGTGGTGGTGGGAGAGGTGTGGAGGCGCGCGCGGCTCTCTGTTGTTGTTGGTTTGGTTGTTCACAATTTCAATTCAGTGATGTTCGAAAAAATAAACCCTCTATTATTTGTGTACACTTTTGCCCCTTTACTTATGTACTTATATAAAGTTAAATTCATGAAAATACCCTAATGAAATCATCACCAATTTTACCTCAAGTCAGAGTTTAATTATCCGGAGTGACACATATTGGAATTTGTTTTTTGAATCCTATATAAGAGTTCATGGTCTACACCTCATATTGCATAATATATGCAGGATTTTACCTTTATATGATGGTGTCACTTGGTGTAAAATATTAATTAAATTTTAAAAAAAAAAGACCTAACACTGATCTCATATTAGATTATATTACTGATGGTGGTTTTTATTTTTGTCTTTAAATTTATAAAATGTTGTACAAGTAACTATCTTAAAACACAACCACACTAACGAGCAGAGAACCTGGTCAATACAGTATAGTCTAGTGATAAGTTACAGGATCATTCGCAGGGACGCATTGTTTTACCTAGTATAGTATTATGTGTAATTCTAGCGGTTGTGTGGGTTGTCACGATTTCCTATTATACCAATGCAATAAAAAGTAAATAAAAGCCGCAACGGCATATTCAGCGAGAGACTCAATTTGAAAATAGTTTGAAAAAACAAATAGCAGTAACTAATATGTTCATATATAAAACCAATTATAATATGAATTATTAATAAACATGGATCTACGATAAATAGTAAAACACACTTCAACAGCTTCTAATAAACACAATCTAACAATAAGCGTCTACATTATCACATTGATCAAAACAAGTATTCAGCCTACTAGCCTAACATTATTAATGGAATAACAAAGTCTGAAAAGATGAAAGACACTGTTCAACAAAAGAAAGATAAACAAAAGATAAAGATCTAGACCAAGGATGAAGATCGGAAGGCGTTAGAACCTCCAAAACCTTCCGGAAATTTGCAAAGTCGATCTAGGGTTGATACTGTGCGGCTAAGGCTGCTGAATCGGCTCTCTCTAGGGTTCTGAGGGTTAGTTCGACTTAAATAGTGATTTAAGTCGGTTTTTGATCTGGGCCAACCAGCGGTGGTGGTGTGCTTACCAGCGGCTCTAGTTATGGGCTTCATAGGGCCAGCGACGCTAGGTCTCCGGAAGCGGCGCTAGTGGCTGCTGTTTGTACTTGTGCGTCTTTGTTTGACTTTCGAATCCCTTCCTTGTGTCTTATAACTTCATAGGCTTCCTTCTTGAGTCATTTGATGTCATTTACTCTCTCTCGCATCTTCCGTGAACCTGCATAAATACACGATTCATTAAGTACCAATAGTTCCGGAATAATAACTCATTTAGATATAAAAATGAAGCCTTTCAATAAGGGTTTTTATCACAAAATGGATGTTCATCAATTACTTGAATTAAAAACAAACTTAGTTTAATTTCAATAGCGATGTAGGCTTTAAAACCAAACTCGGTTTTTACTACAAGTATATTAATTTTGGATGTAAGTTATTTATGAATATAATAATATGTTTTTAAATGAAAACATTTATATAATTTAATTTTGCGTATTAATGTTTATAGTTACAATTGTCACTCAAATCCAGAGTCTTAATTGCTATCAAAAATATAAAAACCATCCTAATTGTTATACAATTATCATAGGACAGGTGGTAGAAAATAAACCTATTCGTGTTATGGGTCCGCATTATGATCAAAGACATATACTTGAATGTCAGTACAAAATCACAAGTGTGTTTATAGTTTAATTCTTAATTATCTTTCGTAATACTATCACATTATGACTACAACTGGTTTTAAATATTTCTATAAGGGAAATGATTAATCCTCCTAACAAATTAGCCTAAAAATCCTCCTAACTATTGGATTATGACATGTGGAAAAATCAGGGGGCAAGATTAAGAAAGAGATTTAATGGATACCACATGTCACCTTCTTAAAGTGTTAGGAGGATTTTTAGGCTATTTTGTTAGAATGATTAGTTATTTTCCTTTTTATAATAGATGAATTATTATAGCATATGTGTTGTGGAATAGTTACAACAAACGATTCCATCAATATGTCTCAGCTAATAATGAGAGTGACAAACCTGTGACTATTATACTACAACTTGCAAAGTATAACCATTGGAACCATATATCTTCAAAGTTATAAATTTTTATGACTTAAATGTATAAAAATCTAATATTGATAATATTGTAAACCTCGTGTCCAGTTTTACACACGGGTCTGGTATCTAGTATCTAATTTAAATATAAGTATAAGTTTGCACATTGATAAAATAAAATTAAAACATAACTAAATCGGTTAAAAAAAAACCTTACAAATTGAAAAATTCATATAACACGAAGGACTACTTATATATTTACGAAAAAATAAAAAATACACTAACTTATTTTTCTCCTGTATAGATATGCCCTAAAAAAACCCCAAAACAAAAGCAACGCCTACCTCCTTGAAAACCCTGCCAAAACCCTCATCATCATCAATTATCAATGGGGTTCAAGAAAGATAGCAGCAGCAAGAAAAGAAAGACACCCACAAAAGGCGGCGGAGATGGAGGCAAATTCAGTCCAAAGAAGAAACTAAAAACACCACCCACTTCATCAGACACAACAACACAACAACTAAAAAACAAACCTTTTAAAAAACCATTTAGTAAAACTGTTGGTGGTGATGGTGGTGGTTTTGGTAAGCCGAAGTTTAATAATAAACAAGATGTAGCTCATGATGCCCCGAAAACTAAAAAAGAACTTCGTATTCAAGCCAAGGTTTGTTTTTTTTGTTGTTTCTTTAAATTTGGTTTTGTACTTTTATTTAATAATTTTTAACTTTTATAGTTTTTAGTAAGTTTATCTTATTTATTGTAAATTTTAGTTTAGAAAAATGCTAAATGTGTACAGAAATGTTGAATTTAGATAATTTATATAGGCTTGAAAGGACATAAAACCGTACGTTAATAAATTATCGAATTGTATGTTAATAACTTGAGCTTATTGCTTATCTAAGCTTACAAGCCAACCTCATAAGCCCGGAAAAATGAGCTTAATTTGCTATATGGAATTTAAATAAGCCAATAAGTCTACAATGTAAGCTATTCCAAATACCAGTTAAAATGGAACCAACAAAAAATCGAAAAAGTACCTTGCTTTAGTGAACCAGTAGTTAACTTTTTGTTTTTTGTTTTATGCTTGTTGAAACTTAAAAGGTTGTTTTAAAATGACATGGCATTGACTATAGCTGTTGTTACCTAGTTGATTGTGTTATACTTGTAATCTTTTTAGTATGGCCGGTTGTGATGACAGTATTGTTGTAACAGAGTAAGGCTTTTTTTTTATTTATTTTTTTAACGGAACTATTTTTTGGGTTTTTACAGGAGCTTGCTGAAGCTAGGAAGAAAAAGAGGAGGCCTCATTATACACTTGAGCAAGTATGTACATTCTTCACATAGTGATGCTTAGTCATAACGATCTTATAGTATGCATATGGCACAATGAATCTAACTGTAGATAGTAGTTATACTGATGCTTAGTCATAACGATGTGAAAGTTATGTGTGTTTTGTCATTAATCTCGGCACACTGATTATCTGTGGCGTTTCGAGTCAACCCACCACTGTCGAAACTTTCTGCTTTCACTTGTACCCTATCACCCATTATGCAACTTCTAACTACTTATCTACCTTTGGATACCTTGTCAAATTTTGATACCAGTTTATCCGATGCCATCTTGATTAGGTGTATCGCATTATTTCTGGGATATAACATTACAGAATTGACATGATCTGTGTGTAAAAACATATTATTATTATTATTAATCGTTTCGTTTTTCATCACAGGAGCTTGCTTCACTATGGGAAAAGATGAGGCGCCGCAATATTGCAAAAGAAGATAGATCAAAGTATGTTTGCAGTTGTTTTTTTTAGTTATCTTTGTCTTCTGTTATTAAGGAACTTTGTCTTTTGAATATGTTTCAAGGTTGGTGAGCGAGGGTTTAAAGAAGATGAAAGGCAAAATTCCTGAAATTGCAGGCTCCCATGTTTCTTGTCGTGTACTTCAGGTAATTCTTGAAGATTTATTTTCTGTGCTTTTGAGTTATTTTCTTTAAGAGAAGTGCTGATGTATTTGTTATTGTCTTTTTTGCTTTAGACATGTGCCAAGTATTGTTCACAAGATGAAAGGAATGCCGTTTATGCGGAACTTCGGCCACACTTTCTCAGCCTTGCTTGCAACACCTATGCAGTGCATCTAATTACAAAGCTGTTGGATAATGGTTTGTATTAGACTTCGATTAGCTTTGTTTTCAGAATTGTATTATAAGTAACAAGGTTTGTTTCTAATTCTCCTATGTCTTCCTTTGCACTTTTGTAGCCTCAAAGGAACAACTGGCGGACTTTATTTCTTCTCTGCGTGGGCATGTTGCTCCTCTTTTACGCCATATGGTTGGTTCAGTTGGTATGACACATTGCTTCATCTGAACAGATTAAGCCTTTATTTTTTATTTTTTGTTGCACATTTGATGATGGTGTGTTGTTTATTCAGTTATCTTTGAAGTCCACACGTTGACCTTTTATCTTTTCTTGAAGTTGCTGAACATGCTTATCAATTGGGAAATGCTACTCAAAAACAATCTCTTCTCATGGAATTATATTCTACCGAGCTTCAGTTATTTAAAGATCTAGCTTTAGTGAAAGAACGCAGGTAATTAGCTTCTCGTTGAATAAAAAAAGTGCCATGGCATTTACGCATATGCTAATTTTGTGGATTTGTTAGTATTAAGATAACAGATGTATTATTTAAACCTGTCCAAATGTATGATATCCATAGACGTCAAATTCCATTGCCTGTTTTCCCATTCATGATTTACTTATGACTTGTGTCTTTATTTAAATTCACAGGATAGTGGATATAATTTCCAAGCTGAATTTGCAAAAATCAGCTGTAGTGAGGCATATGTCTGCTGTGCTTCAACCAATTCTGGAGAAAGGGATAGTAGATCACTCTATCTTACACAAGACAATTGTAGAGTACTTTACAATTGCTGACAAGGTACTTTAATTTTTTTATCCTTATTTTCTTTCATTTTATTGCTCGCATTTCTAACCGGAGTGTATGTATAGACCTCTGCTGCAGATGTTATTCAACATTTAGCAAGTGCACTTCTTGTGAGGATGATTCATACAAAGGATGGATCCAAGATTGGGATTCTCTGCGTCAAGCATGGCAGTGCTCAGGTTGGTTAATGTTTTACTTTTAGATCCTGTTGATTGATCATTATGTTACTTTATTTTGTCAGTTTAATTTATAATTTGTGTTATGCTATTACAGGAAAGAAAGAAAATCACTAAAGGAATGAAGGGTCACGTCAGTAAGATAGCTTTAGATAGATTTGGCAGCATGGTAAGGATGAATTTTATATAGGTCTTTAGCTAGTTTTTGCGTTTTATCTATTTGACCCCGTACTAAATAAAACATTACCCGAATCAACCCATTCAGAAGTAAATGGTTTGAATTCACCACCCTTATCAGTTATCTGTATTGCAGAGCTTAATGTGCTTACTATTTCTGGTCAATACCGGGTATTTTCCAGTGTCCTCTTCTATGTGTGCTCTAATTGTTTTTCTTGTTTTTTAGGTGCTTACATGTATTCTATCAGTTGTTGATGATACACAATTAGTTAAAAAGGTTGGTCACTTGATGCTACTTTTGTCAAGCATTTTTCTAGGCATGTAATGTCACCTTTTAATATCTGGAACTCCTGAATTTCAGATTATCATTCGTGAACTCCAAGCAGTACTGAAGGAGCTGATTTTAGATAAGGTTTTTCTCGCATACCTTAGTTAATACTTCTTGTTGTTTAGAATTTTTTAACATATGATAACTTTCTGAAAATCATCAGAGTGATGTTACTAATGTTTTTAATATGGTCTCAGAATGGAAGGCACCCTTTATTGCAACTTCTTCATCCAAATTGCTCGCGTTATCTCAGTCCAGATGATTTATCTTTGTTGGATTCGTCTATACCTTCATTAGTTGTCAAGGTAATCTTATATCCTATGAGCTCTTGGTAAAGAAAGTGAGATTGAAATATTATAATTTATTTTGTTTTTGGGCCATCAGAGCGAATCAGAACTCGAAACCAAAGTAAAATCTTCAGAGGCTGAAGGTGATGAAGACATGAGTGATACGGAGGCTTTGGTAAATTTTATATCTTGCAAGTTTTTTTATGAAGAAAATGCCATTGAAATATTATAATTCATTTGTTTTTTGGGTCATTAGGGTGGATCAGGACCCAATGCTGAAGTCAAATCCCCGGGGGCTGAAGGTGATGAAGACATGAGTGATGCAAATGAAAATGTAAAATCTATAGCGGGTGGGAAAAAAGATCCCATTTTAAGAAGAAGAGAGTTGTTGGTTGATAGTGGACTTGCCGAGGTTTGTGTTGTGTGGTAGAACAGGGTTTTTGGGTATGGTTTTGGGTTTGGATTTTGGGACTGATTATCTGATTAACGTTACAAGATGATTTTTAATGTTTGGATAAACAGATTCTTATTATTAAGAACAAGCAAATTCACAGAGCTGAAAACCGGTTATCTAAGGATAAACTAAAGTTACATTTATACCCTTTCTTTATTAATCTAATTCGATAAATTTTCGCTCCTATTGAACTTCTCTTTTTCTTTAGTAATTTGATTTATATAGAAGGTTGTTGGAATTGCCAAACATTAAAATATTTGCTTATCTGATTTATACAGTTTTAGACAGTAGAAACACATCCGAAATTTGTTTTATCACAGCTGGTTATTTGCTTATGATTACTGAATATCACGTTTTCACTTTAAAAAGGGCCCCATATGTTCACAATTTTTTAATACTAGGACCCAGACTTAATGCACTTTAATTGATGTTTACTTTGTTTATTTTTACAGAGTCTCATTGATGCATGTTCTGAGAGTGTGGAAGAGTTACTTAGATCAAATTTTGGAAAAGAGGTCTTGTTTGAGGTGATGATTTTGGCATTGCATTACACATTATTATATTTCTAAAATTGCTTTTCCTTTTTTTTTTCAAATTTTTTACGTTTGTGAATCTTCTTAGCACATTATAGATGATTGTACCGGGGTCTGGATCAACATGACTAATCAAATCGCAAACTAAACTTTTTGTTATTGTATTCTGGACCTTTTATGTGATTTTGTTTTTGCTAGACTTGGTAATCTGAAAATTCCAACGATTCAGGTTGCTTCAGGGGGCGCAGACGGCATTCTCCACCCACATTTGGATGAAAAGTTAAAATCGTTACATGAAGCTATAGCATCTAAGGTGGCAATCCCTAAATCAGAAGGACAGGAAGAGGAGCATCTTCTGGAGAACTTCCATTCTAGCAGAACAATCAGAAAATTAATACTAGAATGTCCATCTTTCGCAACCATTTTGTGGGAGAAAGTTTTCAAGGGGAAATGCAAGACTTGGGCCCAAGGTCACAGGTAATGTTACCCTAAACATTCTTTACTAATTTATTGAAAAACAAAGTTTATTATCGAAATAAAATATATTTTAGTAATCATATGATGCAACCTGTTTATGATTAATATGGATAATAACTGTATAAAGTCGACCGCATCTGCTTCATCCATAGAAAGTTGTCTTTTTTATATGTGACCAACGAAATTTACTTCCTCTTAGAGAGAACCTTAAAAGTTGTTTACTCATTTCTTTTTAATTTCTATATGTAAAACCATTTTGCAGTGCGAAGGTAGTTTGTGCATACTTGGAAACTTCAGATCCAAAGGTGCTAAAACTGACTAAGAAAGAACTGAAGCCCTTGCTAGACAAAGGTGTGCTTAAATTACCGGAGCAAAGTCAAACAAAAAAAGCTGACTAAACAACAGACCCAGATGAGCCCAGAACTAAATTTTATCCAAACTATGTGCATTACTCGATGAGTAAAACACAAGAGTATTGTAGTTCACTTTAGAATTCAAATACCGTTTTGTCTACAAATTTGTAACTCAAAATTTTGTTTTATATCACTATTTTGTTAAAAACTTGTTTTGCATATTAAGAGTATACGGTCTCTTTTGGATGGCTGTTGCTGAGTATTTTGTTGAACCAAAAAGATGGTTCTTTCATACATTGGTAGCATAATTTTTTTTTCTGTTGAAAGATTTCTTTTCGTGCTCAAGTATGGGACGAGTCTATTAAACACCTGTAGACTCGTGATTTATTTAATTTTTGGTTTTTTTTTTTAAGGTGCACTTACAACACTAAAATTCGTCAACCAAATCCCAAAGTTGATTACATCAAATCCAAAAGTTGAATTATTCAAAGATCACTAAATATTATAACATTTTCGGTATTACATGTCTATGCATATGATTACATGACCAAACACCTATCCAAAAATTTAATAACCTTTTTCGGTTTACCATAGTAAAGAATTTTGGCGATATATTTAAAAGTTAACGCTCTCATGAATAATTACATGTGACTATAGAGATGGTTATTTTCCTAGCTCGTAATTAGTTTGACTAACATATACTCAGAAAACAAATAAATGATTAATAATCATACGGAGTATTAATTAATTTTGTACAAAAATGATCAATAAAATATGATGAAAGTTGACCTAATAAAACTACACACGTTTTTGGCTTAACCACCACTCTATATGTCAATAATATTTTATGTTTTGGAAATCCTATTATACAGATACACCCTACACATTGTCATCCATGAGGCAACCAGTGCAATGTCTATTGAGATAACACTTTACTTGATATATCTCACTAAATTATTAAATTAATGAATGTCATATGTACAAAAATTCTTATCCGTTCTTGGCTCTTCTCCCTTGCTTGATCCCAAAATATATGTCAGACCTTTTCCGTTTCTTTCTTATATATATTTCACCAGGTGATTAAACTAAAGTTATGTCATAGGTATGTATATCTCAATTTACAAGTATATATAATAAACTAGTCACACGTTCGCGCGATACAATAATGTAATAGTGATGTCGACAGCACAGTTACAGTGTGATTATTAATATAAAAGTAATTAGTGTAAAAAGTATATTGTAATTTTTTTAAGTGTTATGTAATTTCATTATTTGTATTATAGTTATATCCTATTAGATAGATAAGTAATATTCTATAGTTTACAAGCTCAAATTAAATTGAATGATAGTCCTTTTCAAAGTTAAATCATATAAAAGCAATAATTAAACTTTTCATGTTCGTTTGTATAATTTTACAAATGAATACAAACATGAACGGATACATATGTGCTATTTAAAAAAAAAAGAAAATGATTAATTCTATAAATACTCTAACTATTGGATGATGACATGTGACAAAATCAGAGAGCAAAATTAAGAAAGAGAATTAATGGATACCACATATTACCTTCTTAAATATTTAAGACGATTTTTATGATAATCTTTAGGAGGATTTATATTTTCATGGAAAAAAAATTTACTTCATTTCATGGAATGATTTCACAAAGCAATGTTTTATTCGTTGCAGTATTATGTCTAGACAAAAATGTATTAAACTAGGTAATAAAATCTAAAACCTTACGGATTTTTTTTGTTTTTTCCATTAAAAAGGGAAAATATGTTCCCATTATTATGGTATAAAAGCTTACTGTACATCACAAAACACAAAAAAGTAACTCCATATCTAAAGTCTCAATCTCTTACTTCTCTTCAGATTCATTCATTGTCATTCTACGTATATACATACATATATACAAAATATATATTTAGAAAATTCATCATCCGTAATTCTCGCCAATTACACACCAAATCCGATCTCCATGGCGGCCACGACTGTGGCGACGGCAGCCGGAGCGGTGGTGCTATTATACTACGTATTAGCACGGAGAATGACGTCATCAGCTGATCCTAGAGGCGATGACGTGGATGATGAGGGTAGAGAGTATTTGAAATCAAGTAAATCGAAAAGGAAGATGATCAATCAAAGAAGACCAGCTCAAGCGCCTGCCACGTGGCTCGAAACGATTTCTACGCTTTCTGAAACCCTTAGGTTTACTTATTCTGAAACTTTGGGGAAATGGCCTATTGGTGATTTGGCTTTTGGTATCAATTATCTGTTAAGAAGACAGGTATATACATATATAACTGTTTTAGACCTAATTAATGATCTAGTAAATGTGTAGTCCTTCAAATTATAATTATTTGTGTAATTGTGTTTTGTATTGGCTAAGTGACCAAAAAGTTTCAAACTTGTTACGTTTTCCTGTTGTGTGTATCTAAACTGTTTATTGCGCCTATTAAACGTTCAATTCATTGCTATTGTATGTATCTGGTTACCCGGTATTACCGGGTTACAAGTAATACGGGGTAACCAGATACATATGAAAGCAATGCATTGCATTGGAAGTTTGATATGCGCAAAAAACGGTTTGGAAGTTCGATACACATAATAGCAAAAAGTAACGATTTTAATACATTTTGTTGCACCTAGAAGGTTTGTGCTTCCATTACTTGCTAAGGTGTTTGGAATTGTATGTTTGAAATGCTTATGGCTTACAACGTGCCAAAATGCACTTTGAAGTGTGGCGATACTTGATGTGTTTTTAGCTTATTTCAGGGGAAAAGGCAGCCTTTTTTAAAGTGGGCAGGGTCTTGCTTATTTGGAACACACTTTTTAAGCCATAAGGGAGTAAACATGTCTCAATTGTTACATAGTTATCTAAATTTTATGAGATATTCAGTTATATCATATTCACGTTGAAGCGAAAACTACGTTGTTAACTTGCCATAGTGTATAGTAGCAACCCCAACTGTGATTGGTTCCGATCTTTATCTCACTTATAATGTAGGTTTAATGTAGTTGCAAAGTCAGAATTTAGTTTATCTGGGAATTGCTGCATATATGAAATCCTAAATCATGGTTGTATTACATGTACATGCTGAAAAATGAGCATGAATAGGTTTTGCATAACATGTATTAGTCTGAACTCTGAAGTATAAACTTAGATATGCCACATTGCACGATGCATGGTTATTTTCTTTGTAAGTACGTATCTTTTATTATTATTATTATTATTATTATTGTTATTATTATTATTATTATTTCTTTGGGTGTAGACCTGTCTGAATGTGCTAAATGTTGATTCAGGGTAATGTACAAGTAGCTAGTATATATGCTGGAGAAAATAGTAGACAGCTGAAAGGACCAGAAATCATTGCAGAGTTGAAACATTATTTGTGGTTGTTGACTAACTGCATACTATTTTCTAAGAAGCCTTTCCCTGTCTTTTTGGAGTCTGCGGGGTATTCAGAAGCAGATGTTCTATTGCAAAAGCCTAAAGCAGGGGTATGGAAATCGATACACTTTTCTATTATTATTGAAGTTGTAAATTATCAATAGCGAGCTGTAACTTTTTAGCTGTGTACATCACTGAGGTTGCTTTCCCCCCCTTCTTTTTTTGGATGCAGCTCTTGAGACCTGCCTTCACGATTATCTGTGATAAAAAGTTAAAATGTTTTTTTCTATTAATTCGAGGCACACATAGTATTAAGGATACACTGACAGCAGCAACTGGTGCCGTCGTCCCTTTTCACCATTCAGTTTTACATGATGGCGGGATAAGTAATCTTATTCTAGGTTATGCACATTGTGGGATGGTTGCTGCTGCTCGTTGGATTGCGAAGCTCAGTATTCCTTTTTTGCTTGAAGCCTTGAAAGAAAATCCTGGTTACGAAGTAAAGGTACATTTTCCGTCTGGCTTTTATTTCTTTTCGAATGTCTTTTTTGTGTACTCGTATTACACAGAGGAATATGTATAACAATGAAGAGTGCTCTAAACTACAACAGAAAATGTCATCAACATATCTTACCTTCATATTGCCATGGTCATATTATTGGATATGTAGGGCATTGTTATGCATTTCTTTGTCTTGGAGAGAAAATGCTACTTATGAATGGTCACATAGTTTGAGCAAAAATGGTTGACTAATGATCAACTTCGAAGTACCCCATCTTACTCTCTGTTAGTAATGACTAATGAATACTGGTAACAAAGGTTTATCAAGATTGAAAACTTACCAAAAAACGGAATGTTGCATTTTTTGGGACGGACCAAGACTGAAAAATGCTGTTTTTTGGGGAAATGTTGCATGGACATGACAAACCATTCATTCTATGATTCGATAATCTTATTAGCAGATATGTCTGCCATGCCCCCTAGATATTTTATATACGGGAAACACGTTTGTGTCACACGTTAAATGTATTTTGTTCCAATATTCTATATAAATTCCTCAAATATGACTTATGTTCGTGTAACTTTGTTGCCACCCCTTCACTAATTGGCTGAGTATTGTAATGAGTTATTTATTTCTTCAGATTGTTGGTCATTCCCTTGGTGGTGGCACTGCTGCACTCTTGACATATATTCTTCGAGAACAGAAAGACTTGTCATTCGTGTCATGCATCACGTTTGCACCAGGCATGTACTGTCATATGCTCTACTGTTTTATTGCCTTGTCTGTTCCTTTTTCTCCCATTACCGATGGCAAAATCAATGTATTAGCATTATCTGTGGTCACCTACTTATGATCTATAACCAGAATGATTATTCCGCACAGATTTAGATTTTGTCAGGATCTTCCTGATGATGATTGACATAAGGATGCTCTTTCTTGGGTAATACAAATAATATATGTGTTCTTTTGAAATTGTATTAATTAAAAGCATATCATTCAGACGGTCCGCGTGAAAAGAAGGGCGTTTTATGAAACTTCTCTAACTTTCTACATGACTTACTGGGATCTGATAAAGACCTGTTGCATCTTATCATATCAATGTATTCTCTTTGACATTTTTGCAAAACCTAACTTTGTTGAAGTGATTGCCTTTAATACCTTGTCCTTTCTTTTTATAAAGCTGTAGCTCAAATACAGTAACCTTTGCTTTACTTTATCAACCAGAGTTTTATATCTTCTCAAGGAGGAAACATAGGTTTTAACTTTCTTATTGTTTTTCGTTGCTGTTTATCAGTATATTTCACCCACACTTTTTACACCATAAGATGGCTATGTACCTTCATAGGTTTATCATTTTATGGGTTTGAGATGACCGGCTAAGGGATAATCATATTAAACTTAAGTTATCATATATTTTTTGGAAAAGCAACTTGACATATACAATGAACAACTTTAAGGGAACACTTTCTTTTCTATTTTATATTTCCCCACACACTTCTACATGCAGTTTTTACTTCTATTATAATGCTTGTTTATATATTCTACTTTAAGTAGCTCAGACCAAGGTTGTCCATTAGTTAATCAGAGTCCATTTTCACTTGAGGTTTGAATGCTGATTTAGGATACTAACTTTCATTTTCTGCAGCTGCCTGTATGACTTGGGAATTGGCGGAGTCCGGTAAGCACTTTATCACCACAATAATCAACGGCTCTGATTTGGTGCCGACATTCTCAACTGCTTCTATAGATGATCTTCGAACTGAGGTATCATAAACTAACTGACTTTAGTACCATAATTTTCAAGAGAAATTGTCCCCGTATCATGTATTGTAAATTTACTGGTTAAGATTCACAGAGATGATGTTGTAATTTGTGGAGTATGTCCCGGAGTCCTGTTTCTTGTATTTCAGTGTGATAGTTTTCTTCACTTATTTACTAGATGTATGTATCAATGTATGTGTTTTGATAAAGATTTGGGTCGTATTTATGGAAGCAAGTTTCCCTTTGAACTTTGTAATTATTATAAACTGGATCTTGTTGCTAGAGAATGTTAAGCTCCACACTACTAATGATTGCTAAATTATTTTAAAGGATTTAATGAAGGATCTCATTTACAGGTTACAGCTTCCTCATGGTTAAATGATCTGCGTGATCAAGTCGAGCAAACTAGAGTTTTGAATGTTGTATATCGTTCTGCTACTGCTCTAGGATCTCGTCTTCCGTCAATGGCTAATGCAAGAGCCAAGGTTGCTGGTGCAGGTGCTATGCTACGACCCGTTTCTAGCAGCACCCAGGTAAAAGCTTTACTCATTTTGGCTCTTTTCATGCTTAAACAATCAATTTTACTAGAGGGGTAAAATTTCAATCCCTTACTTATGAATCGGCTGATTTCGGTTATGACTTTATCTCTAGCGGGTCACCAACGTTTATATTACTGTACAAAATTGATAGTCAATAAAAAGTGGACACATGTGTAGCATAGGCAATAGTTGCCAAAGAGTGTATTTTGCAACTTCGTAATCTATTTTCCTTCAGCGGGTGGATTTTAACTGAAATACAGAGTAATATAACTTCTGTAATCATGTTCTTCACCAGCTGTTGCCAATTTATCATTGGATAAAAAGCATTTTCAGTCCAACTGGCCATCTTATTCCACTACAGTATTACCCATATTGACCTGGACATTTGACCCATTACCCATCCCAACTCTTTTGCTTTATTCTAAGTTTTACATTCTTAGAGCCGATCAAGTATATTAAACAATTTAATGAAAAAATGAAGTATCATGATAAACCCAATAGAAGCAGATGAAAACCACATATTATAATTTGCAGGTTGTGATGAAACGTGCTCAAAACGTTGCTCAAGCTGTAGTTAGAACCCGCTCAACGCTATCTGCATGGTCATGTATGGGTGCACGCCGTCGTGCTGTTGGTACCGTACCAACTGATAGTTTCTCTGAAACCTCCCTCATACTTGAAAAGAACCCTGACTCCCTTACAACTGACACCAGCGTCCCAGATCACGAGTCAAACGATGTAGACCACTGCTCTTCAAGTGGCGGATCTGGTCATGATGACACAGATGAGGAGGAACTTCTTATTTCTGTGGATCATGTATCATCCAAATCTGAACACATTACAGAAGGCGAACTATTATATGAACTTGAAAGAGAACTTCAAAGGCAAGAAAACGATGCTGATATTCAAGCCCTGGAGGAAGAAGAAGAGGCGGCAGCTGAAGAAATTAGAGAAGAGGAAAAGGTTATAGCTGATGCAGTTGATGGTGAACAACCCATTTCCTCACCAGACATTCCAGAAAATTACCATCTCTATCCTCCTGGAAGAATAATGCATATTGTTTCCATCATTTCTAATAATTCAGCGGAACAAGATCAAGATCATGAACCTCATGGATCAGCCATTGAAGATCATGAAGAACACAAACTAGAGACTGTGGGTATTTACGAGACGCCCCGGGAACTTTATGGTAAGTTGAGGTTATCAAGAACAATGATCAATGATCATTACATGCCAATGTATAAGAAGATGATGGAAAAGTTATTGGTGGAGCTAGAGAAGTAGATTTAAATATTTAATACATTAGTTGGTAGATATAAATATGTATCTATATATTGTAATTGTAATTGTATGATGAATGGTTACTGATCATTCTTTTATTCTGAACAAAAAAAAAAGTAAAAAAAAAAAAAAAAACAGATTTAACTGACTGCTTGTGTATGTAATTCAAACACTGTTTTGATACTGATTTCAGAGTTGAGTTCTGATTTTGTAATTGAATGAAAACTTGACATCTTGTATTTTAGATTTTTAAGTTGCTATATTTGTATTGTATATCTTACTGTATCATATAAGTTGAACTGTTGAAGTATTGTTAATTGGGCTTGTTAGTTATTGACTGATTTGACTGTATGACTTTTTAGATTCCTCCTAACCAACTGAGTTTGATTAGTGGTTGGAGTTCATGTCTTTGAAAACAGAGATCTTGAGTTCGATCCTAATGCCCAGCAAGACTGGAGGTTCTTTTCTACCTATGATAGAACTTGGAAGCAACCTCTCTACTTTTGGTAGGGGTAAGACTGTCTACATATCAATCTCCCTCGTACACCGTCGAAGACGGTATTGGGACCCAAAATTCGTGGAAGACGGCATTGGGAGTTCCTAAACTACTTTTAGATTTCTCCAAAAATATATGTAAAAAAAAACTATTGTAATAGTTCAGTACTTCAGTACTACACAGTACACATGATATCATCGAGCTTCAGTACTCATGAATGCAATCTCAATCAACCCTCTATTTTCACCATCTACAATCCCCATACCACCTCATTATGCGACGTCGTATCACACTTTACCAATCTCATTCACTCCTTCCCAGTTTCAATTTCAAACTCAACGCAGCCACCGGAATCTCTTTCTCCGACGTTCAACCATGTCATTTTCCGGCGACATCCCGCCACCGGCTCACCGTCACGGTACTGAACTCACAACCGAATCCGATTTCGATCAAATCGTTTCCCCCGATGGCACTTTATCCATCTGTGGTTTCGGTTCCTTACTCTCTGGTATATACATATACTTATACACTTCACTATTATATTTCAGTATATTCTAATATCAGTTCATTATATATACATATACATATACATATAAATTGATGAATTTATCTATATCTATATTTTATAATCAGGAAAAGTCTATTAAGTGCATCAAACTTCCAAACCATTTTTATTGTATGTATTCAGTTACTTCTTCATCTGCTAATTTTGGTGACGTGGCAGTTTACAAGTTATAAAAGGTAATCGAATACATACATTCACGATGAGACGGAAGTTTGGTACACTTAATTATACGGTTTAGAAGTTGGTTACATTTGGTGTGTTTATTGATATACTGATTGTATGATAACATGCTGTGAGATTAGAGCGGAGTGCAAGGAGTACGTTTCCTGATCTGGTGAATTTTAGAGTTGCAAAACTGAATGGATTTAGACGTGTTTTTGCTCATGTTGCTCCGATTTTTTTCGAGCGTGGAATTGCTAAGCCCGAGACAAAGGTATTTGTATATACTTACTCATTTGCAGTCACAGAGACAGCTTACGTTGTACTTTCTGATCTTTAACTTTTTAAAATTTATTGGGTTCCTCAATTTAGGGTTCTCTCTCTAACCTCTCCCTCTCCCTAACGGTAACAAATTTCTAGATCTAAGATCTGAATTTGTGATCCGAAGAGTGGGATTGAGATTGAGATTAAGATTGAGAGTTTGAGATCGAGATTATCCCTATCCGGTTAAGGCTTCCACTCCGGTGGATCTAACCCTATTTTTCACTTTTGGGTCGGAGGTCCCTTCCACTCCGGTGGATCTGGAAGCAGCCTCTCTACCTTTGAGTAGGGGTAAGGTCTGTCTACATCATACCTCCCCCATAGCCCGGCTTATGTCGGGATTGAGTACCTTGTTGTTGTTGTTTGAAAAGGAAGATATAATGCAATAATTTGATGAGATGATAAATATGTATATGTGTTTAGGAAATTTCTAGCTTGAGTGTTGAGCCATGTGAAGGCGAGTCCCTTATAGTTACTGTTTTTGAGATAAAGAAGTCAGAGGTATGTAATTTAAATTTGTTATGATATTATGAACTTGATATGAGAATGCAGCAAAGAGTTGACGAATAAACTAATACAACTCCACTGTTACTGTGATCAGATTCCATCCTACATTGAAAGGGAGCATGAATTTCGTTTTCTAGCTGTAAGTTAGTAAGTAATTTTCTTATAAGAATTCATCCCTGTTATACTAGATTTGTGCTTTGTTTTGACAAAGAATTGATATGTTGGTTTTGAAGGTCCAACCTGAAACATTAGATGGCCACCGGTATGCTACTTCCGCTGTAAGTGACCCCCAATTGACACATACACTAATCTTTTTTAATAGAGTTTTGGTTTCTTTGATTCTGTTTAGAAGATGGATCTTTTTTTGGTTATCTTTGTAGGTGCTATGTGCACGTTATAGTGATGAGGAATATTTCCAAAATAGATGTAAAGGTACTTTGTTGAACCAAATTGTATAACTGCAGTAACTTGTAAGTACCTATTACATGTTACCACTGTCAGTATTTAGAGCTATAGAGGATAGCTTTGCATGACTCAGGTTCCTATTCTCTTGTTCAGCTGTGGGTAAACTAGTGAACCTTTGACACTAACAATGATGCTACCTATAATCTATTGTAGCTGCCATAATATGACGAGTCATGTCATGATATATTCTAATTACATAAGTATATTTAATATATGGGTCTTACTAATGACAGCCCATAACGTGCATAAAATAGTTGTACTTTTATCATAAACTTCAGGATGGGCTTTTGATATGAAAGGTACATTTTTTTATGCACACTAACTACTAAGCATTTTTCTTAATATTATCTATTTCACTGATTGAGGTTGTCGTGTGGGAATGAGGTATATAGAGAGTTACAGATAGAAGGCGAAAGTGAGATCTTGTTTAATTGCATGAGGTAGCTATTACAAACAAAGATAGGATATAGAAAGAACAGCTGTAAATAAACATCACACAGTTAAGCTTACCACTAGGACACAGATCAATGACATGGCTTAACTGCCTCAACTAACATGGCCAAGGATCAGTAACATGGCAATATCAGTAAAACATCACACACAATCAATAACTATTTGACTTCATCATACTATCATAGTTGGTGTATCAAAAATCAACACTCACCTAGTCACCTATGACATGTATCGTGTATGCATAATAGTCAAAGTAGAGTCTGAAAATATATGGTTTAACCAAAATATTAGATACAGCACATCTGACTGTTTATTTGACAATGTTGGAACATCGAAGGAAACAGACGTGAATACGTTCTTTAGCTATTGAATGCGAATGTTCTACTATCAGGATTCTTTCCGGCGTACTTTCAATGTTCTTGTAAAGATCCACTGTATTATTATATCAAAAGCTAATGTCTGCCTACTGTTCTTCCAGGAAAACAAGAGATCTACCACGAGCGGTATGGACGATTCGGTATTGATAAGATCTGGAGAGATGATGTGTTGCCTTGTCGTGTTTATTGCCGACATTGGTAAGTTTTCTTGCACAATAGTATATTTTAATTGCTCTCTTAACTTCAAATATATGGAGTATTTACTTTAACATCATGTCACTAGTCCGTAAGCACTTTATTAGCTTGTTATTTGCGAACTTTGGACGCAGGAACACTTATCTTTTTACTTCATGAAAATCAATCTGTTAAATATAATGAATGCCAATATGTGCATACAACCTAGGTGGCCCCTCAACCAAGAAGTTGTGGGTTCAAGTCTCAATTGAGACATCGGTGTGTTAAAAGGTGTAAAATGAGCATGTTGGTATTTGTCGTTGCAGAAAAAAGAAAGTATGTACATAGGTGACATTTGACTTCTGCTGTAAAAAGATCATTGTATCATGGGAATAAAAGAAATACAATAAAATTGTCATTTTGTGATAGATAATATAATCTAAATAGATGAAATCTTTTTGTGTAGTGTGTTGGCAGCAAAGAATTTGGGGAACACAGCATACGATAACTTCTTGGATCATACATATCTAGCAGACCGTAAAACAACTCTTCGAAAATACTTGTCCACAACAGGTTCTGGCATAATGGAAGAAGAACCTCCTGAGCTGCTCAAGGTTAGGTATGGTGGTTAATGGTGGCATCTCAGCAGGCCGTCTATAGCAGTCAAGTTTGGTAAATGTGACTATGTGAGATCCAACCAAGTGAGTTTCCAACGTTTACCATCATTTACAAGTGAAGGCCTATGTGACTATTCAAGTGAAACCTAACATTCATTCATGTGCATTCATCATGTTAAAAGTTGTACACTTTATTAACGAATCATATACTTACGAGTTCATTTATAAAACCAATCAAAAGATTATTAACTAACCCAATACATAGAGCCAGTTTTCACCACAACTTAAACGCTATGTGAACCGGCAACCGGCCCCAAAAGTAACATTAACTTGGCCCAATTAGTAATTTAGTATCCACTCTCTTCAACCCTTTTTATAAGTTACAAGTTAGAGCAGAGGTCTCCTGTTCAAATTTAGTGAGAGCAGAGGTCTCCTGTTAGACTATTTGTAAGGGTGGGTGAAAAGGATCGGTGAAACACAAGATGAAGAAAGGTGAACGGTTGTTGGGGGTCAGTGAAAGGGTGAGGTGAAGGGGGGTCGGCTATTTCGTTCACCAAGCTTCTATTCTTTTTCTTCTTCTTTTTTAATTATTTTTTTATGACAACCATTAACTATAAGGGAAATAACTATATATATCTTCTGATTTTACAAACTTGATATGTAGATACAGATTTACATTATGTAAACAATAACAAAAAAAAAAGCAAAAAAGAGATAAGGACTATATCTGAAGGTACTTTGAAAGCTGAAGAACATGAATGAGATCATGGTTGTATATAATTATATATATGTATGGGTAGTTGAAGAAGGAAGACCTTTTAGTAAGTTTTTACACTATCACTTTTTATATTTTGATTTGTGCACAGAATACAATACTCCCCACCTACTCTTTATCAATAATGTCATTTAAAGTATATTTTTATTAGTATTTATAGCTAAAGTCGGTTTTATAATTGAATTGTGTTTGGGTAATGTTTTTTTTTTCCCCCTAAAATTAATATAAATAAATTTTATTTTATATATTGAAGAAATATGTTACTTTTAGTTTAAATATATTATGTTTTTAATTAAATAAAAGTGGGGTCTAAATAGTAGGTGAATGGTTAAAGGGGAAAAAGAAAGAGTAAAAGAGATGAAAATATAATGCTGATATGACATAAAAAAGTATAGGTGAAAAGATGAACAGTTACGAATGGTCTTACAAGTTACAACCATCACCAAATCTAGTGAGAGTAGAGGTCTCCTGTTCAAATTTTCTTTTAGGCATATTAAAAGACAATCACGTGTATTTAATTTTCACTTTTGATTTGACCTTCTCGATAAAGGTTTAAATTAAGGATTTATTTTATGAGAAACTTTATAGCTTGTGTCTGGTCAAGAAAACTTATGTCAAGCTTGAACTCACACCTTTAAATAAAAAAACTTATCACAATGTTTCCACTTTCCATCACTCATGTGTTTACTGTTAAAAGTCTCACTTACTGTAAAGTGTAAACTCAATGTCATCTTTAATCAAAAATCATATCACGTTGAGACGTCAGCGTCTTTGAATTGGTCTATACATTATGGAGAATTGGATTGCCAGCTAACTTTCCTTGTCTTTTTCTTCATTCCTCTTTTTTTTTAAATTAATACTTTATGAGTGTGGTTTTAGTGTTTTACTTTTAAATTTTATTTCACTTTTTTTTTTTTTTAATTAGGAGTCGATGGTTTGTGTGTTGGTGGTAGATGGTTTCCTTTTTTTTTCCCCCACTTTTAATTAGATTTCAATGAATAAAGAATAGTGTTATTATTTGATAGGGCAGGCGTATTAGCAATTGGATACCCAAACAAAAATATCTTTTCACCTCATCGAATTAAGTTGTAAATAACATGTTATGTTCCGACAAATGTTAAATAATTTGTTATTACTCATTCAAAAAAGAAAAATTTGTTATTAACTACCTTACCACCCGTGCAATGCAACATGATTAAATATTTTTTTGGATTTTATTTGATTCGTCGCAACTTCGCAATAGGCTTTAATAGTATAAAAAGTAATAAATAAATACGGGTATGGTAAAGGTATTTGATTTAAAGGGGTTGGTAGAGATATTTTCTAATATAATGGACTAATGGTGTAATTTAATATTAAATGTTGATGGTGATTTAATTCATTAAAGATATTTTGGTCAATTCGCATGTCTGGGTTATAATTTTTATATAGAAGTATAGATAAAAAAATGATTCATATAGTATTATAGATAATTAAAAACATTAGGAGCTCCTGTAACTTTATTCAAGCTTTTTTATCGATCACTTAATTGTTTTCATCATTCTAGTCTCACTTCACTTGCAAATATGTCTTTTCTCAGAGAATATGACCACCTCAAAATCCAATTGAAAGATATATTATCAGCCACTAACAACTTTGATTCCGCCAAGGTGATCGGGGTTGGTGGTTTCGGACGGGTCTACAAAGGAGAAGTATCTCTCCCAGAGGGACCAATCATGGTCGCTTTTAAGAAGCTAGATCGTAGAATGGGTCAAGGGAATACCGAGTTTTGGAAGGAGGTAATGATGCTTTCAAAAAACAGACATGAAAACTTGATATCTCTCATGCATTATTGCATTGAGGGTGATGAAATGATCCTGGGATACGAGTATGCTTCTCGTGGAAGTCTGGATCGCTATCTAAGTAAGCCTAGTCTTACATGGACCCAGCGCTTAAAGATATGTGTCGGGGCTGCACGGGGCCTAGATTACCTACATGATCCGAGGGGAGCACGAGAAAGAGTTATCCATCGAGATATCAAAAGTGGAAACATCCTTCTTGATGAAAATTGGATGGCAAAAGTTTCTGACTTTGGGCTATCAAAAGCTGGCCCAGCTAACCAAGCTCAAACAGTTCTTATTTCTAATGCCGTTGGTACCCCTGGGTACTGTGATCCCTTGTACTGGGAGATGGGTTTTTTATCAAAAGAATCTGATGTGTACTCTTTTGGAGTCGTGCTTTTTGAGCTTTTGTGTGGGAGATTGTGTTGTGAGTATAATCACAAAGGTGAGCTAACTAATATTTTTGTTCCCAAGTGGAGACGGTGCTACGAAGAGAATACCTTAGATGGGATAATCTTTCCTGCTCTAAAAGAACAAATGGATCCTGGTTCCTTGAAAGCCTTTTCAGCCATTGCCTATCAATGTGTGAAAAAAGCTCGAGAAGAGAGGCCAACGATGGCTGAGGTTGTGAAACAACTTGAGTTTGCACTTCAACAACAAGTAAGCTAGTGTCTTTCTGTTATCAAAACCTGCTAATGTTACAAGTTTATATTAATTAGTTTATTATAATGTTATCAATTATTATGGATGGAATTAAGTAAATGTTACACACAAATCATATCATATATAACATACATTTGCAGGAGGTTTTTGAAGATCTCGGAAAGAAAGTGGATTTTGAAAATTTGATCAAGATTGCAGATGGTGCAGTAACTCCTCTATCTTATGTATCGCAAAGTCACCTTTACACGCTTTTTTTGAAAGGGATCCTTGTTGATGATGGCAAAACGGTAATTAGTACTGTTCTATAAATATATTTCAGGCGTTAAAACAATAGCTAAGGAGAAACAAAACCCACCCAAATACACTGATCCCACATATCTATATCTATGAAAAATAATTTATAACCATAAACTTTATTTGTTAGTGAGCTAGCCTCTACACAAAATAAATCCTAAAACATAGCACGTCTTCATCCCCACATGCCTTAAGATAAGTATCCGTTTTTCATGGTTTGGACCCAACTGGTCACAACCTGCTCTTCTACTTATTCACCTGAATTCCATTTTGAATTACATGTTAGCTACAACTTAGGTTTTGAGATATATGTGTACATGCGAGCACCAAAGGTTTGTAAACATGGTCTTTCGTTGTCTTCGTATCATGTTAGTAACAACTTATGTTTTGCCTAAGAATCTTTGATCATGCTCAGTTGCTCACATATTGATGCGTTAAATCTAGTTTTATCTTTATAAAGGTACGATTCACTTAAGAACACAGCTAGAATCAATACACTTAAGACAAGCATACATGTCATTATGAAGTAGCAGAGCCTAATATAAATTTCGTATAAAAAATAATTTAATAAAGATATATGACTCCAAAGAACTTATCAACTATGGATCTATATATCTCCACCAATCTCATTCATATTTTGTCCTAGCTTTGACCCTCAAGACAGCTCATGCAATTTACAATCATGCCACCAATTAACTTTTACTTCATTAAGTAATTTAACAGAATAGCAATAAAGATCAGTTCAAAGATAATCATTTTGGGCGATAACAGGTGATTCATGGGGGATAAAATTGTATCCATTCATATGTGCGCGTCCCTGATCATCTATATCTACATGTAATGTAATATTCACCCAGTTTATTCATCCATATCTATCTATCTATCAATATCAATGATAAACTGGGTCCGTTAGCTCGTAACTATATTCACCAAGTTATTTGTCATTCTCTTATCATGTGATTTTATTAATACTACAATGTATATTAAATATGTTTCTTGGTCAGTGGATAGCGACAAATATGTATGGAGAATTTAGTGAAGTTGTATCTGCAATAAAATGTATAACAACTGCTGACAAGTTTCATCAGACAGCCAAAGAAAATTCAAGGTTGGTAACTTCTTAAGTTCTTATTATTTACATTTCTTAAAATTTTCCTTTTCTTTATTCACATCAGGATGAAATGTTTCATTATGTTTACTAAAGAAAAGGATCTTGATATGTTAAAGTACATAAATTGCTTCTAATATGTGCAGATTTCCATATATCTTAAAGGGTCATATGTGCAACGATTTCATAGTAGAAGTGAAGACTCTTTTTATGTCACCAAATGTTACTTACACAGTAAACCTTGTCAGCAATCCTGCGTATAAGGATATGGGGGGATTTGTACCCTTCAAATACAAGTTGGAAGATGAGACCCAATATTGGCCTTTATCCAAGGGGGATATGAGAGATGGATGGTTGATAATTGAATTATATCAATTTACTAGCTACCAAAATGAACATAATTTTAAGATTCAGTTCACCCCATCAGACGATAATAAGGATGATGTAAACGCTTTTTACTTTGAAGGTATTGAATTTCGGCCAGTGGAGCAAGTAAGTGATCATCTTTTTAACACTTTCAATATTTCTTAGCTTAGGATAAGAAGAATTGCATATAATATACATGTATTAAGCTTCATAATATCATATATTTGAGTGAGCCTCATCTCAGACTTAAACATCTACTTGTCATTTTTTTCTAGCTTGTTTTATCCTATTAAGCAAATATCTATAATTGTTTCTACCCTAAGAAAATGGAAGTATTATTATTATTGCTTATATATAGTATGCATCAATTGATATCAACCTTGCTACATATCTATATTTATAGATAAGAAGATTTGAAAATGAGGAAGACAACAATAAGGTGGATACACTAACGACCTTACCAAATTCAGACATTGATTGGGAACAAAAATTGCCAACTGACTATATGGAGTTGGTTAAGTTGTCAAAAGATGATCATCTACAACACACAACCAAGAGGGAACTTTACTTTCTTTTTCGCAAAGGATTTCTCATTCATAATGATGGCATGGTACAAAACAATACCTATTCTCGTAATCCACGAGATATGGAGAATGATGCGATGGTATGTTCATATATATTCCTCTTTTTCCTTATTATTTGGTAATCAAGAAATATATCGCAAATTACATGCATAGTAAGAGGTTAATTGCCTTGTAGCAAACCTGCTTTATACATGTCGTTAGCCATCCTTCTATATACTAAAAGAGGTTGCTTTAATAAGTTATTAACCAATCACATCTCTCTATTTTTTTCTTAATTGGACCTTTCCTACGTCACTAATTCTTCCATTTACGATATATTTATATGGGGAGGTTATGGTAGGAAGGATCTTATCTTGCGAAATGTAGGAAAGATTTGATTTTCATGTTTTTACGTGTTTTGCTTCCTCCTCACCACTACCGGCCTTCTTCCCCACCACCACCACCACTACCGTCCATCTTCCCCCATCAGCCACCACCACGGGTGGATTTGATTTTCATTTTTTCCGGTGGATAATGTAGGGGTGTAACCCTTAGCCAAATGGGTTTTCGCCCTTTACCGGATGTAGTCCTTAAGGAAATTTGTAAAAGGGTCGGAGGCTGAACGAATTCGGGAGTGGTCTGGATTTGATAGGAGGCGATCCAGCTCCAGTGGCGGTGGTGTTGTTTGGGAAGAACTAAGATGGAAGTACTAATTTTCATCATAGTTGTCAATGACATTCATCTTAAACTATGATGAATGTCAGTAATCTGATGAATGTCAAAAAATAGGAGCTATTTAATTGATAACAGAATTTGAATTTCGTAACCATATAAATTATTTACCAATGAACAGTGGTTTTCTATCAACAAAAGTATGAAGAATCGTCTTATGATACCAGCAACATCATTTTTGGGAGAGAAAGGATGGGAATGGAGGCCTTTACTGGAATCGAGGTTATGACTCTGAATCTCTGATATCCATTACATTAAATGTTAGCTAGATGTATCGATGCAATGCACATTTTTGTTGAAAAACATATGCACATTACGTGCAGTTTTTTCTACTTAAAGTTGACATCTAACTAGGATTTTCTCAAATAATTCATAACCATCATGATTCACGTACACATGAACTCATAATGTCTTTTTCTTCGAACTCTTTTGCAGATTTAAACTTGTGGCTACGTCTATTGCACATGAGTACACAGGTTATTTTTTTAGCATTGCTTGTGAAATCAATTCCCAATTGTTGTCATATCAAACAAACTATTCAAGTCACTTTATATACAAATGGTCTGAAAATCACCCGAGGCATACTGGTGATCTTTTGCTAAATGCGAGTCATTGTTTTGGAGATAGCTCACGAACTTTCATGTTTTACGCACTACCTCACCATACCCCATTTATTGGACCCAAAGATGAGAAAAGCTTTCAAAGATCACATGATACACGAATATTGAAAGGCCATCCGAAGCAAAGGAAGGATGGTTGGATGGAATTCAAACTTTGTGAAGTTTCAAACGAGGTTAATGGAGCTATTAGACTGGATTTTAGGTTTGTATTTAACAGATACATGGATAATTTTGACATTGTTGTAGAAGGCATTGAATTTAGGCCCTTGTGAGTATACGTACTTCTCAATCTTTCCCTTCTTCATGTTGGATACTGCTTTCATTGTTCTCACACAGTTCCGTATGTTTGTCCCAGTATGGTTGGGAGGCTTTAGGACAGTGCAGCAGGTTCTATGCACAACCTTAGAGTCATACTTTGGAACCCGTTGAAACTTGCTAGTGTTGTACATAAAATATATCATGATACAATGTTACCATTAGTGTCACTTTTGCTGACTTTACAAAGACACCACAAAACCTTACAAGTTAGATACGTTTTGGTGCATTTTATAGACATAGCGATTGTATGATAAGTTGATAACATTTTGTGAGATTAGAGCGGATGCAAGGAGTACTTTTCCGATCTGGTGAATCTTAGAGTTCCAAAACTGAATGGATTTATTCGAGATTTTGTGAGATTATATAGGTTTTTTGTAAGGTTAGCACATGGTGTAAGGTTAGCCCACTGTTTTTCTTCTCCCCCAAGGATTTATTCGAGATTGATAGACATGTTGGTCTAGGACGAAAAGCAAGAGATTTTTAAAGGTATCAGTTTCGTTTCATGTTGGGTCCTGTGGAAAACGAGAAATGAAAAAAGGTTTGAAAAAAAAACGGTTTGCATTGAGAAGGTGTTCCAAGACGTCATAACAACGAGTTATTTGTGGTTTAAGAATAGGGTCAAGTATGTTTCTCTTACTTGGCAAGAATGAAGTAGTTTTAGCTTTGATCTCTCAATGTAAATATATAGTTTTTTTGTACTATATAGGGCCGATTCATCCGATTTTGGGGTGAGTCGGCGATTTAAAGCGAATAAAAGTTAATTTAAAAAAAAAAAAAAAAAAACTAAATGGATTTAGACGTGTTTTTGCTCATAGATTTAATCGGTCTCTAGCTTAACTTCAAATACATGGAGTATTACTTTAACATCTATATTACTAGTCCGTAAGCACCTTTTGTTCTTTGCCATCTAAGTTTTATGTTACTAGTCGATCCGTAAGCACCTTAACTTTTTTTTTTTTTGTTATTTGCCTACCAAGTTTGCTTTCAAACAAAAATGGTGAAGCCTCATGTTTGAGCTTTTATTTTTGACCTACTCCGAGTATGTTTGCCAATGTAGTTGTAGCTGTAGCTTTAGTTGGAGCTTTAAGCTATATATAGTTTTGGTAAGCAAAGCTGTTAAATGAAGTTTTTACTTTTGCAACTGCAATTTCAAAAAGTATTTGTGTAACTTTTAAAAATTAAAAGCTTAATCGAAAAGCTAAAACTAGTTCCTAAAATGCTACTTATTTTGGAGCTTAGTCTTTCAAACTAAAACTAGTTGTATCCAAACAAAACTTTTAGTTTAGAATAAAAAACTAGATAACTCTTTGAAAATTTTTAGAAAATCTTATAACAAACATAGCTTCCGTATATGACTAAACAAATGAAACCCGACATTTATCAATGTGCATTTATCATGTCACAAAATGTAAATTTACTAAGAACACCCCAAATGGTCTTACTCAATACTAACCAATACAGTGTCACATCAGCAAAACTTTTTTCCAATACATTTTTCTCAATTCATACCCAATACCCAATACATTGCAATACACTTCAACATATTTATTTTCAAACTTTTAATAAATAAAACTACAAATATAATTTATAAAATAAACACAAAATAAAAAAATGCACAGCCGCTCCGTATTCATCACCACGGAAGTCTCAATACGCGTGCGAATACTAACCCAATACGGCAATGGTGTGCACCGTATTGATTAATCAATACAGAAGAATACGGTATACGGGGTGCTCTAACCAATCATATACTTGCGAGTACGTTTGTAAAACCAATTAAAAAACTAATAATACATCTCAAATTTGAAATAACTTCAACTCACGCAAAAGAGCCTAGAATCTTCGAAATTCTACCGAACCACAATCGATGGAACACATTGAGCCAGTTTTCACCACAACTTTTCTTCAACGGCCACTTTAAAAGCCACGTGAACAGGCCCAGAAAGTACACTAACGTGGCCCAATGAGTATCCACTCGTTTGTCTTCATCCTCTCCTATTTAACCAACCCATCCTTTCTACCAAATATCCACTCAACACAACAACAATACCAAGCAATTAACTTCTTCCTAGTACTACAACATTTTTTTTTAAAACAAAATCTTTCACACCCATCCAACATACACATATAAATGGCTGCTACATCAGTTTTCATTGCAACCCCAGTCACATTAAACCTTACCAAAAACACCAACTTTTCTTCACAATGTTTTTTCAAGAAAAACACCATTAGGTGCATGTCCTCACCTCAAGATGGCTCAAGCACCCCAACTACTGATGGTTCTGCCAAACCAATGACGTCATCATCATCCACCCCGAACCCACCATCAATGAGTTCGACCACCCCACCCCCACCACCACCGCCAGCTCCTAAGGTCCCAAAAGTCAGCACCAAGTTTAACGACTTGTTTGCCTTCAGTGGACCAGTGCCCGAAAGAATAAACGGAAGGTTAGCCATGATTGGGTTCGTGTCTGCAATGGCTGTGGAGTTGAGCAGTGGTCAAGATCTGTTTACTCAGATATCTAACGGAGGATTAACGGTGTTTGTTGGGACAAGCGTTGTGTTGACATTGGCGTCGTTAGTGCCGTTGTTTCAAGGGGTGAGAGCCGAGTCCAAGTCAAACGGAGTGATGACTTCAGATGCCGAGTTGTTGAACGGACGTGTTGCCATGTTGGGTTTGATTGCTCTGGCCTTTACTGAGTTTGTTACTGGCAGTGCTCTTGTTTAATTTTATTTGAATTATAGATATAGAAAAGAAGGGGTGTTTTATTATTATGTCCCAGTTGTATGTTCAATTTCGATGTATATATAACAGTTTTGCATGAATTTGAATATATTTGTTTGTCATCATCTAGTGTTGTTTGTATAACCGATGGCTCATTTACGAAATCAATGTGATTTAAGTTGTGGTCATCGATCGAATTAAAAAAAAACATTCATTTTTTTCCAAAAAATTGTTTAAAGAAAGTAACTCGTACAAGTTAACCATTATTCGACATCGAGGACATAAAGTAATAGAACATCTCTATTACTTTTAAGGATATTTTTATAATCATTTAAGTACTTTCATAATTGTACATTTTTGAGATTACACTTCATATCTTCACATATATCCTTATACATCCTTATAAATCCTTCAAATTATATAATTATTTTATCTCTAACAATACTAACATTCTTAGATATCCTTACATTGTTTAAATAAACATGATTCGATTTGAGTGATAAAATATCCAAAATGGAACATATAAGGGCAGTCAACATAGTTGCCA
The DNA here is from genome assembly GCF_010389155.1 of Erigeron canadensis. Lineage (NCBI taxonomy): Eukaryota > Viridiplantae > Streptophyta > Magnoliopsida > Asterales > Asteraceae > Erigeron > Erigeron canadensis. The sequence goes on from NC_057765.1 coordinate 37,603,949, forward strand.
TTGATTTTGGATTTTCAAAACAAGGTGATAAAGTAATAATAGGATAAGAAATTCGGCTGTAACTTGATGCACAAATTTAGAGAGAAGAAACTCACGAATTTAGGGTTTAGTGTGTGATTAGATTAACCTTAACTTATGGTTAATAACTCTCTCTCTATATATATAAGGAAAATATTTACACTTTAAACCCCCTTTGGTGTTTAATGTGTGCACAATTAATCCTCTTAGTTAAAATCACCTAATGGAAAACCATATATTACGTCTTTAAGAGTAAATACGTTCATCATATATTTGCTTAGACATAAGGATTTCAGTTATCCTCAATTATCATATCATGAATGATCAACGATCAGTGACGGTCACACTAACGTGGTTCCAACATACATATCATTTTACCTCCAATTAAAACAATAAGGACAAGTTAGGTCAGAAAGACATCTTTAAAAAATCCTTAGTTTTAGACAAGCATCAACGTCAAATAATATCTAAAGGTACCTAAGGTCGCCTAAAGGTACCCCATTGAAAATAGTCTAAGAATATATAATAATATGTATAGTTGAATGAAAAATTAAAGATTCTAACGATTTATAAGATAAAATTAAAGATTTTAGAGATATATAATGTTTACAACAGTTATAAGAATTTTTTTTAAACACGAAAGACGATAAAAAAAATTGAAAAACCATTGATGTTTGATACAAGTGGATCCATTTGTCGCCAAATTTGTGGAGCCTAGAAAGTTCCGCGTACCACAATCAATAAATGAAAGCACATTTCATATGCTTATTTGAAAGCCACGTGAATAGACCTTAAAAGTTCACAAACGTGGCCCTCTAGACTAAAGGGTATGATTCTATGGAAAGAGCATCTTTTCTTCTCTTTTCTTTTTATTATTATTATTATTATTTTTTTATCATGTTTATAGGCATCTTGTAAAAATGTGTGGTGAAACAATGTTGGTGGGTCATGAGAAACAAATAAAAAAGATTTAATAAAGATCAAAATTAATAAACCTCATGAGAAACAAATAAAAAAGAGGGCACAGATTAACGATTTCCAAAATTTTAAAAATTTACACTCGTAATAAAAATTTTTATAATAAAAATATTTAATAAAGTGCAAAGTTATTAAAAAAAAACTCATGAGAAACAAATAAAAAAGAGGGCAAAGATCAACAATTTCCAAGATATTACAAATTTATACTCGTAATAAAATTTTAATTTCGAAAAAATCATTTGCCCCTTTTACCATAAACTATATATCTATATTTCTTATAAAGAAAAAGATTTATTTTTATTTTAGGTAATTCTACCTTTGAATTACTAGAATTGTCTTTACTTTTTATGTTTAGCCTTTAATGAATTATAATTTACACTCTAAACTTTTATTTTAATAATTAACACTTTAAGTCCTTATCTTCTAAAAATATTCATTACCACAATTCCATCAATTTATACCATTTGACACCGTCACCACCACCAATAGTACCATCACCGACACCACTAGACCGTCTTCCCCACCACAGCCGCCGCATTACGCGAGTACCATGGTCGTAAAAAAGAAGCATTTACAACCAAACTATTAGAAGGTGTGTTAAACATTCAAGTAATTTGTGTGTTGTGCTAGAGGGGGATTTCTCTCTATATAATTAAGAGAGGATATAAAAATGCTTATGTGACACTATTTTTGAAATGACATGTAGGATTTTTGCTTATTGGTAAAATTGTAACAAATTTTGCTTATTTTTGGTATTTTAAAATTTGATATAATAATACTTAATATTTTAATATTAAATAATAATGGATATCAATTATGTTTATATATGTGCCTATACGTATTTTTATATAACTTTTATTTTAACATGTTAAGTAAAGATATAGTTTAGTTAGGCAAAGATTAACATACAATTCTAATTTAATACTAATATATAATATAATAATATTGATATTGATAATAGATATTCACTATGTTATATTTTTACATATGCGTTTTTTTAAATATATTTAATAGTTGTTTTCAAAGCTAATATTTATCGAGTACTAAAACTAATTAAATAACATCAATAATATAAATTTCACTCTTTGTAACTTATCACTTTGCATTTAATTATCTTTGTATAATCAAATATTATTTTAATATAATATAAAACTATACTATATTGACAATTATATTTAATATTTTACATTTTGATTATATAGTAATATATACTTTTCTATATTTTAGTTTATCTTTGTAAAATATCAATGTTAAAATATGCATATTTTGATAGCTGCTCTTATATTAGATATAAATCTTCTGCGTTTGCTTTTATCTCTCTTTTTTTGTTTTGTTTTTTTTGTCTCTAGAATTTACTTCATGTTCCTTTCAGATTATACATACATAATACAAGTATACATTATTAAGAAGGCTTTTAGTCTTACTGTAAAGTTTATGAATAATTAATACAATCAACATCTTTAAAGTGTTGAATCCGAATATCTTTTATTACATTTACTTGGTTTTAAATAAGTTTTGAGTTATCATTTGATAAAGTAATACTCATAGGTAATTAGTAATTATTTTATACTTACGATATACCGTCCATTTGACTGGTATAATCCATATACACTTGTGGGATTCCTCCACACTTTCCATCTAATCAATCACTTTTAGTAATATAACATACGTATAGGATGTCCATACATAGCGTATAGGTCCTCGAAAGATCTCGTTTCATCCCGCAACCACTTACAAGACCTGTAGGTTGCCGTCCTATTGGGACCTCGTATGCCACATATAATTAAGTCATTTTAGTTTTTCAGTCGACATTTTGATATGAATTTATACAAACATTTTTCGCATGTAGAGGTCTACTTAATTGGCGAATAGGTTTTATAAATGACATCTAAGCCTGAAAATGTCATAAATAGAAACTGTTAAATAATGTATAATATAAGAGGTGTCTATGTAAGATGACGAGTCCGTCCGTGGTGCGTAATATAACACAACTATATATTTTTATTATTTTTATATAAATTCTCATTATTAAGTTCTCTTACAAAGTACTAGAGCTAATAGTAACAAATTTACATTATTAAAAAAGATAATACATTATTGATCCAATCCAACCAACTAACTTTACCAACGATTAGTTAACACCGTATGGCCTATGTTAATCAGGCAGGCATTCATATCATCACTCACTTTTTACTTAACTGGAATTATGACGTGCACCTTATAAATGCTAACAAATGTTTTATATTGTAAGCTAGTTCAAAAACAACCCTGAAAAAAGAGCCCATAACCTTTCAACTTCAACCCAACCACAACTCCACAAGTCCACAAATCCACAATCAATTTAATGAAACACATGAGCCAGTTTTTACCACAACTAAAATTTATTGACTAGTTCTAAAGCCACGTCAATCGGCCCTAAAACCATACTAACGTGGCCCAATATTTATCCACTGCCTTGTGTTCATATCTCTCCTATATAACTAACCCACCCTTTCTTCTAAATACTCACTCACTCAAACACAACTAAACCATACTTCGATACACATAATTTTCCTAGCACACATAAGTCTAGAACACATTCTCTGAAATCATTCACACATTTCCAACATATACAAATATGGCTGCTACATCAGTTTTCATTGCAACCCCAGTCACATTAAACCTCAACAACAAAACCACCAACTTTTCTTCACAATGTTGTATCAGGAAAAACACCATCAGGTGCATGTCCTCCCCTCAAGATGGCAAAACCACCCCAACTACTGATGGTTCTGCCAAACCAATAATTACATCATCATCATCATCATCAAACCCATCAACCCCACTCCCACCACCAGCTCCTAAGGTCCCAAAAGTCAGCACCAAGTTTAACGACTTGTTTGCCTTCAGTGGACCAGTGCCCGAAAGAATAAACGGAAGGTTGGCTATGATTGGGTTTGTCTCCGCAATGGCTGTGGAGTTGAGCAACGGTCAAGATCTCTTTACCCAGATATCTGACGGAGGACTAACGGTGTTCGTCGGTACAAGCGTTGTGTTGACGTTGGCGTCGTTAGTGCCGTTGTTTCAAGGGGTGAGAGCCGAGGCCAAGTCAAACGGAGTGATGACTTCAGATGCCGAGTTGTTGAATGGACGTGTCGCCATGTTGGGTCTGATTGCTTTGGCTTTCACTGAGTTTGTTACTGGAAGTGCCCTTGTGTAATTTTGTTACTTAATTTGACAAACACTAGCTGAATTGAAGTATAGATGTAGAAATTAAAGGTGTTGTATGATTTTGTCCCAATGCATATTCAATTTTGATGTATATAACAGTTTTTGTTTGATTATAATTATAAGCATTTCCGACTTTGCTACAAACTTTCATAGTTTAATCTGAATTTGTTTTTAGTTATAGCATATGTTTAAAGGATAAAAACATGAGAGTGTAACCAACTATTATCAAAAGGCTATGTAATATACCCATCTACTCGACTTGCTATCTAGTGTAACTAACTATGTTTTTTGAGTTACGCAATGTAAGCAACCGGTTAGTCATCAAGTTACAGGTTACCATTTTAATTTTTATTTCTTTTTTATTAAAAAAATTACCACCTGAAGCAATTTTCTTGTTTTTAACCAATCCTGCTGTGAGGGCTTTGAACAAAACACCATTTTTATTTCTTTTAATTTTCGTGTCGCTTATAAATCTGTGAGCATTTATTGCTTATAATTTAATGACCATTTATAAAGAAAATATACTTCACCATTCAATATACACCGACTATTATCATATAACTACAATCCTAACATTTTATTTGTTTTACATGTTTTCTTGTTGCATAGAAACAACTTAATTTCACGCTAAAAGTTATTGGTGGAGATTTATCAGCACTTCCAGGAGTATCTGATGCCATAGAGGTTTGATTAATCATCTTTCTCGTTCTTTTTTATGTTTTAGTTAGTTACTAAGTAAATCACGGTTCTCTGCTCTTGTTTTTAACCATTTTTATTAGCTTCAGGTCTCCTCCTTAGAGACCTTAGAACAAAACACCATTTTTTTCGGCGAATCACCATTTTTTCCGGCGAGTGTTGGATTTGAAAACTTTTGGTCAGGGTTTGTACGGGATCAGTTTTTGAGTTGATTGGTGATAGTTTCAAGTCTTAAATCGAAGAAACAATAAAGTTATCACGATTTTAATTTTTCCGGTGAATCACCATTTTTTCCGGCGAGTGTTGGATTCGAAAATTTTTGGTCAGAGTTTGTGCGGGATCAATTTTTGAGTCGATTGGTGGTAGTTTCGAGTCTTAATTCAAAAAAACAACAAAGTTGTCGCGATTTTAATTTTTCTAGCGAGTGTTGGACTAGTGAGGATGATGATGATGATGATGGAAACCGGATAGAAACCTATTGTAGTAGGTTGCTTACATTGCATAACCCAAAAAATAAAGTTGGTTACACTAGATAGCAAGTCGAGTAAATGGATACATTACACAGCCTTTTGGTCATAGTTGATTAAACTCTCATGCCTTTATCCCTATGTTTAATTACCAACTGAATTTTAATAGAACTGAAAATTATCAAAAAAATATTTGGGAATTTTTTATTTTTCCCGATAATGCTAATTGATTGATGAGGTAAAAAAAACTCCATCTATAACAACTTCTAAAATCCGGCCCTTGATAACTTTGCTTTGATATATTTGGATTTTATTCGAAATAATATAGAAGTGTTTCTATGGGAAAAAAAAAGAGATAATTTTAAGTTAGAATTACTCTCTGAGTTTTACACAAGAAATTTGCGAGAGATTATAATAGTAAGCTTTTACTTGACTTTTTAATGGACCCTTAATACCTTATTAATGTTTATAGAAACCTTAATTATATTCATAGCATTTGATTAGTTCAACTTAAAAAAAAAAAACAACTTAATAATATGCTCTGCCATTAACATTCAAGTATTCAAGTATCCAATGATATTATATTGAAGCCTCATTATGTTTGACCAATAAATGAAAAACATTTTGATCATTGGAGATTACTTAAAAGATCTTATCCCATAACACTGTTAACGATTTCTTTGAGTTACAACTTTGAAGCTAAGTGCAAAGTGCTGCCTTGAGAGCAATACCACCACGAATAAATAGTCTGTTTTGAATAGCCGAGCTCTGCATTCACTGGTTTAAAACGCGTCTTGTAAGGAAGAGAATTGCCTTTATAAGGATGGTAACTCATCATCCAACCGATGTAGGATGACTTTGGGTTAGGAGAAGGTAAAACCCGACCAAAAATATTTCACGAACTATTTAAAATTAAAAGTGACCGACACGAGTCGTCCTTGTGGTTTGCCCAAAAAGTCTGGTTTCGTCCTTTAACTTTTCAAAACGCTAGTGACAATCTTTTATAGACGAAAAATTGTAATCACGTTTCATCTTTTACGATAACGCCCGTCAAGTAGAGTCTGTTAAGTCCCTCACGTTATTTATATTCTTTTATATTCTGTTAAGTCCCTCACGTGATTTATATTACGATAACGTCATTTCCAAAGCTAAAGGACTAATACTGATAATTCTATTATATTCTTATTTATCTACAAACCCAAAGATTCTAAATTTCAACATACATACACACAATTCATATATATATATATGTATCAAATCCATACATATAATGCCACATATAAAAATATTTGCCATGTATAGGGCTATACTTGGCAAATAGGCTTTAATAATGACATCTAAGCCTGGAAATGGGAGAAATAGAAAATTACTAATTTTATTTGTTACTTTTATATGTTATGAACACGGCTAGTGCCTAGCTTAAAAAAACATACAACATAAGATGTGTCTATGTGAGAGTATGAGTTCGTCATTGGTACATAACACGCTATATTTTTCTTTTAACAACTTCTCATTATTATGTTCTCTAGCAAAGTGTTAGAGCTAATAGTAACAAATAACGGAGTACATTACTAAGAAAGAGAAGACATTATTGATCCAATCCAACCAACTAACTTTACCAACGATTAGTTAACACCCTTATGTTAATCAGGCAGGCATTCATATACATTATCACTCGCTTTCTACTAATTGGAATATTTATGACGTCCACCTTATAAATGCAACAAATGTTTTACTCGTATATTGTAAGGTAGCTCTAAAACAACCCTGAATCAAGAGCCCTAAACCTTTCAATTTCAACCCAACCACAAGTCGAACAATCAATTAAATGAAACACATAAAGCCAGTTTTCACCACAGCTTAAATTTATCGACTAGTTGTTAAGCCACGTCAAAAGCACACTAACGTGGCCCAATATTTATCCACTCCCTTGTGTTCATACCTCTCCTATATAACTAACACACACCCTTGTTCTAAATACTCACTCACTCACTCACTCAAACACATAACTACTTCCTCCTAGTACTATACAAACACCTTTCTCTCAAAATCTTTCACACATTTTCAACATATATATATAAATGGCTGCTACATCAGTTTTCAGTGCAACTCCAGTCACATTATTGACCCTCAATAACAAAACCATCAACTTTTCTTCACAATTTTGTATCAAGAAAAACACCATCAGGTGCATGTCCTCTCCTCAAGATGGCTCAAGCACCCCAACTACTGATGGTTCTGCCAAACCAATAATTACATCATCATCATCTAACCCATCAACCCCACTCCCACCACCACCACCACCAGCTCCTAAGGTCCCAAAAGTCAGCACCAAGTTTAACGACTTGTTTGCCTTCAGTGGACCAGTGCCCGAAAGGATTAACGGGAGGTTAGCCATGATTGGGTTTGTGTCCGCAATGGCTGTGGAGTTGAGCAACGGTCAAGGTCTGTTTACCCAGATATCTAACGGAGGACTAACGTTGTTTGTCGGTACAAGCGTTGTGTTGACAGTGGCATCGTTAGTGCCGTTGTTTCAAGGGGTGAGAGCCGAGGCCAAATCAAACGGGGTGATGACTTCAGATGCCGAGTTGTTGAATGGACGTGTCGCCATGTTGGGTTTGATTGCTTTGGCTTTCACCGAGTTTGTTACTGGCAGTGCCCTTGTGTAATTTTGTTAAATAATTTGACAAACACTAGCTGAATTGAAGTATAGATATAGAAAGGAAGGTGTTGTATTATTATGTCCCAATGCATATTCAATTTTGATGTATATAACAGTTTTTCTATGATTATATTTATAAACATATTCAACTTTGCTACAATTTTTTTCATCGTTTAGCTTAATTGGTTTTTACTATAGTTTTTAATGGACCCTTAATACTTTATCATATTTATAGAAATTAACCTTCATTGTATTCATAGCATTTGATTGGTTCAACTTATCTAGCTAGTAAAAACAAATTGAAAGAATCTTCGTCCAACCTAAGTTGGGTGCTAGCTACCACATTCTCATAGACTAGGAACTGATCAATTTGTCAAAGTCACATCAGTTAAATTGTTATATTTATATATAACAAAAAGAATCTTACAACTTGATCCATATTTTGCAAAATACCTTCAATACCAAAAAGCCTACGTACTGAAAGTCCAATGATAGTATGTTGAAGCCTCAAACCCTCAATATGTTGGTCATTGGAGTGGAGATTGCTTAAATGATCTCATCCCACAACACTGTTAACTATTTCTTTGAGTTACAACTTTGAACCTAAGTGCAACAGTGCTACTTGCGAGAGCAACACCGCCAGCTACGTACCAGCGACTCAACTGCACTCACGGGTTTAAAACACATCTTGTAAACTGCTACAAATTTAAGGAAATAGAAACCGGATATAACTATATAGACCGGTTGTTTTATAAAAAAGTGGTCTTTAAACTTATACAACTGATCTCTATGTATACCTAAGTATAGAGACCGGTTGCCTAAACATAGAAACATGTAGTTAATAATATACTAGTCTCTATACTTAAAAAACTTTGATCTTATAACTAACTGGTCTCTATGTTATGTAGAAAACAAGATATTACTTTATATTTTACGAATCAAACACTTCAAAATTATTTACTCTAGTCTCTCTCTACAATTATTTGCTGTAACCACTCTCTACAAATCAACTCCACACACCACTTCCCCTAACTCCGGCTGCCAGATTTATACCAGTAAAAAGAAGGTCGACTCCCCATTTTTCATCCCCGTTTTTTCCTCCTACAAATCGTGGATCTTGGTTTTCCTGGTAAGATCTAGGATTTTGAGACTAGTTATTTAAGTTTTTGGCAAAATCTAAGATCTTGAGACTAGCTAGTTTTTGGTATCTTTATGTTATTGTTTTTTCTTCTTAGTGTTCTTGACAGATGTAAACAAAGATAAGTTGCTACTAATTGTGAGGCTTGGTGCTAAGATGGGTTTCAGCCCAAAAGATATTACAATCACAGATGAAGATGTCGACAGAGTAGGGAGATGAAGCAACTTGTGCACTTGATATTAATATGAAGAAGCTCACAAGTAATGCAATGAAGTTCATAATAGACAACTGTATTTGTGTTTATTTTGATTACTTTATACAATATCTTTTTATTGTTTATGTTTAGCAATATTGATTTTTTTTTAATTTACATGATGTTTTTTTCTTATTCATGTTTAATGATATGTATTTATCTTTTTTTTTTTATATATAGTGTAATTATCTTTTTTTGAACATTTACATGGTGTGAATTGAAAAATGTTCTTAATTTGCTTTGTTTGGATTCATGAAAATTGGTTTAAAAATTATTTGTTTGGGTATTTGTAATTGGTTTAAATGAAGATTGATTGACCATTTACATAGTGAATTGTTATTAGTAGGGTTGTTCATATCGCGGTCCAAACCGAAAAAACTAAGAAACCGAACCAGATTTGGACCGAAACTGAATAGAACCGAGGTCATCGGTCCGGTCCACGGTTCTTTATTTTCATGCTATTCGGTTCTTGGTCCGGTCCATGTTTAACCCGAGAAAACACTCGGTTTGAACCGAACCGAGAAATAGGATATCAATATATGTCTCAGTTTATGTTGGATTCCCTTTATTATTATTATTCTCATATAATAGTCATTTTGTTGCTATTAAATTTGCATGCTCAATTTATTTGATACTCCCTCCGTCCCATTTTAATTGTCCTATTTTGACTGGTCAAGTCTTTTCCTTCCGACTTTGACCGTAAATATCTTTGGTTGTGTTATATATTAGTTGATGAAAGTTATATCAATGAAAAATACATTTAAAACTCAATCAATTCATATATCTTACATCAAATTTTCTATAACACAAACAAAAATATTTACGGTCAAAATTGAAAGAAAAAGACTCAAAAAGTCAAACGTGGACACTTAATATGGGACGAAGGGAGTATTAATTGCTCCATGCTCAAGGCATATAATTCGTTTCATATGATTTAACATGAGTATATTGAAGTGCTATAATCATCATTAGTAAGAATACTGTTGCAAATATGCAAAATTTGTTTCGCGTATTTGTCTTTTTACTGCAAATATATATAGTTTAAGTTTATATATTTGTGTTTCTCATTCCAATATTGATTTTCATGTTGAATTGACATGGTCTCGGTCCAAACCTTCAAACCAAAAAACCGACTATAAACCGAACATGAACCGAACCGAAGATATCGGTCCGGTCCTCGGTTACAAGTTTTTCTAAAAACGGACATGGTCTCGGTCCAAACCTTCAAACCAAAAAACCGACTATAAACCGAACATGAACCGAACCGAAGATATCGGTCCGGTCCTCTGTTCCAAGTTTTTCTAAAAAAACGGTTCTCGGTTCGGTCCGGTTCTTGGACCGTGAACACCCATAGTTATTAGTTGAATTGGTGGAATAATTTGGTTTTGTATTTCCAGCAGTGAGATGTAAATCTATTGTAAGTTGTTTGGATTGATATTGACATATTTGCATTTTTGGAAAACCAAAAAAATAAATAAATAAATAACTGGATTGATATATTATTAATATTTTTTTTGTTTCTGTGTGACAGACGACTAGTTATAAAAACCAGTTGTATAACAAGTCTGTATGTACTAAATAACAAGTCTCTATTGCTTTTTTTTACTAGTGGTAACAACTCCTCATCCAACTGATGTGGGATAATTTTAGGTTATGAAAAAGTAAAACCCAACCAATAATATTTCATGAACTAGAATTTTTAAAATTAATTTATTTATTAATCAAGCTTTCATATCATCATCAATATGCATATTTGAAAACTAACAGTCCATTATGCTAAAAATAAGGTAGTTTGTGATTGTTCTTTTTTTCTTTCAATTTTTATACATGTCATATTTAATTTACTCCCCCCCCCCCCCCCCCCCCCCCCCCCTTTTTTTTTTATCTGGATACATGGTATTCTCACAAACTTTTTTGGTCTTAATCTATTAGACTATTTGTAAGGATTAGATGAAAGGAAGGTGAAGTGAGATGACATGATATGTAAAGGATGGTGAAACCTTTAATTATACCCAATCGGTAATATACTTCAGTTAAGTGAGGATAGGCGATACATATATATCATCGACTGATCATGTGTACTTCGATAATTTTATATTATCAAACTTATATGCATGTTGTCGTCGTTGAATTTGTGGTGCATGTAAGTCCAGTACTTCACTAGTTTTATATTACTAAACTTATTATAATGTGGTTTTAATTTTATAAAAATGGGTCCCAAATGGTAGGTGAATGATTAAGGGTTTAAAAAAAAGATGAGAAGGTGATAATGATGTGGAAAAAAAAATGTAAGTGAAAGAAGTGAACGGTTATGAATGGTTTACATGACAATAATGTAGATGCTTTTTGCAGCAATGTTGATTATAAAAATTTTAACTAAGTCAATAGATGAGTTGTTTTTACGTCACAAGTATTACACACTCTAAAATAAAACTTTTGCTAATTGTACAATTGTTATTAACGGAAGATAATAAGTACTGTTATCTGTAATTAGTATTAGCAGTATATGTATATAAGCCAAAAGAATGTGCAGTTGATACTTGATAATATCATAAAATTCCAATTACAATTTGAAACAACGTCATACAAAAACAGCCTAAAAAACTTATTAGTCGAACAATATTCCACCCAACGACAAAGTAACTCCCAATGCCGTCTTCTACGGGTTTTGGGTCCCAATACCGTCTTCGACGGTGTATGGGGACAACCTTACCCCTACCAAAGGTAGAGAGACTGCTTCCAAGTTCTACCAAAGGTAGAAAAGGACCTCCAGCCTTGCTGGACATGAGGATCGAACCCATGACCTTTGTTTCTAGAGGCATGAGCTCCAACCACTGATCCAACCCAGTTGGTTTTATTCCACCCAACGACAATCGACAGTTAATGAAACACATAGGGCCAGCTTTCACCACAGCTTAACTTCATCGGCTACTTTGAAAGCCACGTGAACCGGCCCAAAAAGTGCACTACCGTGGCCCAATATCTATCATATCCCCTCGTTTGTGTTATCAATGGTTAATCATCCTCATCTTCTTTCTCCTATATATATAAACCAACCCATTCTCCTATTTAATCACTCATCAAACACAACAAAAATACATAACTACATTCCTAATATACTATATATACAACGTACGTACACATTCTCTCAAAATCTTTCACACATTTTCAACATATATATACAAATGGCTGCTACATCAGTTTTCATCACAATTACAAGCCTCAACAACAAAATCACAAACTTTTCATCACAATGTTTTCTCAAGAAAAATACCATCAGGTGCATGTCCTCTCCTCAAGATGGCTCCACGACTACACCGCCACATGCGAAAGTCAGCACCAAGTTTACTGACTTGTTGGCATTCAGTGGACCAGCACCCGAACGGGTAAACGGGAGGTTGGCTATGATTGGGTTCGTGTCCGCAATGGCTGTGGAGTTGACCAATGGTCAAGATCTCTTTACCCAGATATCCAACGGAGGACTAACGTTGTTTGTTGGGACAAGCGTTGTGTTGACATTGGCATCGTTAGTGCCGTTGTTTCAAGGGGTGAGAGCCGAGGCCAAATCAAACGGGGTGATGACTTCAGATGCCGAGTTGTTGAATGGACGTGTCGCCATGTTGGGTTTGATTGCTTTGGCTTTCACCGAGTTTGTTACTGGAAGTGCCCTTGTGTAATTCTATCCAGCTAGAAGCTGAATTATAGATATACATACATAGAAAGAACAAGGGGTGTTTTATTATTATGTCCCAATGCATGTTCATATTGATCGATGTGTATATATAACAGTTTTTGTATGATTATAAATAAAAGCATCTCCTATACGACTATACATTGCTTTAAATTAACTTTTTAAGTCGATCTCATCCTGGTTCTTAGTTTTAGGGTGTGTTTAGCGACCGATTTGTAAGAACTGAAAGCTCTCAAAATCTTTTTAAGAAAAATCTTTTTCTACTACGTACGTAAAATAGTACTTATTTTGATTTGGAATTAGAAAATAAACGCATAATTAATGGCACCGAAATATAACCAATTATATCAAAATGGTTATGTTGTATAGTGATCGGTTCAGGTGTTCAATCGATATAAGACTAAAAATAGTGAGAGAACGTTTTATAATTAGTTATGCACTATGTTAGTTTTATGGAATTTTAATGTATCAAAATGATGTTTTTAAGTGTTCTCACCGTTCTTATTTTAATAGTGTTCTTACCGGAGTGTTACCCTATATTTCACTATATATATATATATAATATATATATATATATATATATATATATCATTAGTGAAAGAAGGACCAACGACGATCCTATCCTAAAGGAGAAGAAGGAGTAGGAGGAGTCAGTTTTCTTTGAAGATCGAGGAATCAATCTCCCAATTATGCCATTCGGAAGAAGTCTTCTACAGAGGGAAAGCCTGTTACGAGTAAGTGAAGAGGAAAGATCTCCAGAGATTCTTATCTCATTCCATTCCAGTGGCTCAACCAGTAACCAATGGCGAAAAGTAAAAAATCCATGGTTTCCCGGTAGAACCCTATTTCGCCCAAGTTGTTTCAGAACCGGAAAAAAGAAGCGGTTTTCCGCGCAGCTTGCGCATAGTGCAGGTCCCATTTGTATATTGTATTTGGCCGAAGAAGCATCGGACAGGTTGGAGTTCTTACCTTCTTGGGATTCCATGGACCAAGATCTGCTATATATATATATATATATATATATATATATATATATATATATATATATATATATATATGGTAACACTCCGGTGAGAACACTTTTAAAATAAGAACGGTGAGAATACTTAAAAACATCATTTTGATGCATCCAACAAAAAACGTGATTTTTTCGATTTTGACGTATCCATGTGTTGTTAAACACTTAAATAATGATAATTAGTTATGCACTATGTCAACTTTATGGACTTTTAATGCATCAAAATGTAGTTTTTAAGTGTTCTCATTTGTTCTCATTTTAAGTTGTATATCATAGTAGATCATGATGATGGTGTGTAACTTACGAAAATCAATGGTCCTTTTTTGGATTTTTTTTAGTTGGTCTCAAATTATCTTTCCCCTATATATATATATGGGAAAGATAAAATGAGTCCGGTTTATCTTGAGTCCAAAAAAAGTCCATTGATTTTCTTCCATCTCCTCCAATTCCAACCACCTCCTACCACCACCACCATCATCTCCGACCACCACCATGATCATCCGGCGACCATCTCCAGCGAGACTTACACATGTGTAAGTACAACTTATGTACACAACAATGAAGGTTAAAGGCGGAGCCCGTCAATCCATGACACTATGGCAGTGGCCAAGGGCGGAGCCCGTCAGTCCATGGCGGAGCTATAGCAGCTAATGGCGGAGTCCGTTAGGTAGATCACCCATCACCAGTCACCCCCTATGACCTATCACAGTCTATGACTTATCACACTATGACCTATCACCCTCAATGACCTATCACCCCCACCAGCTTTACTTTATGAATATCCTTAAGGGCGAACCCCGCTCCGAATCATAATTTTTGACAACCACCACCAGCCACCATCATCGCCTGAAAGTTAACTTACACATGTGTAACTCTCGCCGGAGATAGTCGTCGTCGCCGGAGGATCATGGTGGTGGCCGGAGATGATGATGGTTTATCTCACCCCTATATATATATATATATATATATATATATATGAAATATACCGTAATGTATTACTATATGTCTTTATGTATGAATGTATTAATATATGTAAGCATAAAAAGAGCTTATAAGTTATAACTCAATTTTCATGAAGAAGCGGTCAATTTTCCTATTCTATTTGTCAAACAAGCTTTTGCGGGTTCAATTTTTGTAAATCGGCATATCTGGAACTGTAAATGACAGATCACAGATCAAACCATGTCAATCAAAAGCTGGAAGTAGTGGCAATGGTGGATCGCGCATTCACATTTTCGGATACGCCAGTAGTTTTGCTTAACTTAATATAATGATAAACGCTTAGAAATTAACTTAATATAACTTAAAGATGAACGCTTCTCAAAAGAACTCCCTATCACCTTCCTATTCAACTCAACATTACATATCGATGACTTAAGTCATCAGGAGCAAATAGTTCTTCTCCTGATCAAGCACGTCTAAAAAACGCCGAGAACACGCCCCGGGAACGCCTAAAACCAACTTGACAAAGTATGTGCTCTCGGTATATTTATAGTTTTCCTTGTAACTTTCCTCAATAATATGAGATTTATAATTCGTTGTTTAATTATGAACGTAACTAGGCGCGTTATTTTATCTGTAATGCATGTATTGATATATGTAGAAATGTATTATAGTAATATATTATGTAAACACAAAAGAGCTTATTATTAACCGGAAATATTGGAAAGTGGTCATGTTTTCCATTCTATATGTTAAACAAGTTTTTGTGGCGAAAATTGTAAGTGCCGGATTAAACCATGTCAACCAAAAGCTGGAAGCCGGCCTGGAAGTGGCAATGTCGGATCAGACACTGCACTCACAAATTCCGACATATCGGTTTTGGTTAATTTTTCTCATAAAAACTTAATAAAATGGAAAAGATGAACGTGTCACAAAAATAAACCTATAACCTTCCAATTCAACCCACAACCACAATCAATGAAACACATAGAGCCACTTTAGACCACAAGTCTACAATTTAAACTTCATTGACTAGTTAGAAAGCCACGTGAACCGGCCCCAATAAGTATACTAACGTGGCCCAATATGTATCCCCTCCTTTGTGTTCAAACCTCTCCTATATAAACCAACCCATCCTTCTTTCCATTACTCACTCAAACAGTCAACACAACAACACCAAACACATAACTACTTTCCTAGTACTATATACAAACACATTCTCTCAAAATCATTCACACATTTCCAACATATACAAATATGGCTGCTATATCAGTTTTCAGTGCAACTCCAGTCACATTATTGACCCTCAATAACAAAACCATCAACTTTTCTTCACAATTTTGTATCAAGAAAAACACCATCAGGTGCATGTCCTCTCCTCAAGATGGCTCAAGCACCCCAACTACTGATGGTTCTGCCAAACCAATAATTACATCATCATCATCTAACCCGACCCCAACGCCAATGAGTTCTTCTATCCCACCACCACCGCAACCAGCTCCTAAGGTCCCAAAAGTCAGCACCAAGTTTAATGACTTGTTTGCATTCAGTGGACCAGTGCCCGAAAGGATTAACGGGAGGTTAGCCATGATTGGGTTTGTGTCCGCAATGGCTGTGGAGCTGAGCAACGGTCAAGGTCTGTTTACCCAGATATCTAACGGAGGACTAACGGTGTTCGTCGGTACAAGCGTTGTGTTGACATTGGCGTCGTTAGTGCCGTTGTTTCAAGGGGTGAGAGCCGAGGCCAAATCAAACGGAGTGATGACGTCAGATGCCGAGTTGTTGAATGGACGCGTCGCCATGTTGGGTCTGATTGCTTTGGCTTTCACGGAGTTTGTTACTGGAAGTGCCCTTGTGTAATTTTGTTATTTTGACAGACACTAGCTGAATTGAAGCATAGATATAGAAGAAAGGTGTTTCCCAATGCATATTCAAAAATTTGATGTATATATATAAAGGTTTTGTATGATTATGATTAAATGCATCTCTCACATTGCTTCAAACGGAATTAGTTTCATCCTGGTTTTTATGTAATTAAAAATTGGAACAAAAGAACTTGATATTTTTATGTCAGATCGAAATCTAACATATGATCAATCAGCAAATTTGCGAATTGAATAAATTCGGGTGAAAAAGTTCCTAACGTGAATGAAAAATCTCCAAACACGAGCGAAAAAGTAAACCCAATAACAACACCAGAGGCGGAGCCAGAAATTTGAGTTGGCGGGGACCATGTTGGTTGGGTGGAGGTTCGGGTTCTTTTCTAGGTTGACCTTGTTCAGTTACGAGTTCGGGTTGATGGTCAAAAACAACGTCCTGTTTTTGTTTTTTTTAAAAAATCGACAGTCTTCCTTTTTCCCCATGATTTAACTGAAAATCATTATAGTAAAGTTAACAACTTGAACTACGAACTCTTTAAAATAATTAGAGTTTAATAAGATTCATACTAAAAAATATCACCGAATAAGATGTTAGCTATGATATTTTACCATTTTCTCACGAATACAAGATTGCATGATACCGTCATAACTCAGAACATTAATTTGATAAATTATTATAAAGTTTAATAAATGGTAGATTGGTAAAAAATAGTAACATTGAATAACTTACATGAAAATTGTGAAAACTTATAAGAAATTGAGTTTTCTTTTGAGCATGACGAGAGACAATATATGATGGACATTTACTCTTCTGACCTTCTTTTATCCTTTTTCTCCTATTAAACTTGTTGGTAAATTTGGTTTGGATACATTACATAAATAACAGTATAGGGACCCATACATATACTAAGTTGAATATTGGTTTTGGGCTACTATAAAAACAAACTTGTTGGGCTCAATAGGGGTGACTAGGCACCCCCTAGCCACCCCACTCCCTCCGCCTCTGAACAACACCTTATGCCCAACTGGACATTTAATTATGTCTTTCAGCCAAATGTTAGTCACCGGTTCAAAACCTTTGAAAGGCATATTGGAAAGTCTTTGCCAATGAGATGGAGCATGGGGGGTTTCCTCCATAACGTTAGTGGAACTTGCACCGTCAGTCATGCTCTCAGATTGATTGTGCTGGTGAAGTGGTTGATTTCTACCGGATGATGAAGAGGCATGCCGCTGAGTGCAATCACCACTACTGTTAAAAATAAAATAAAAAACAACAAAGGAGGTGATAAATACTTATGATTTTTTTACTTAGACCATCCACATCTACACGTTATTGCAAAATCTAATTCGTGAGGATAAACTGTTTTCTTATGGCAGTCGTTAAAAACAAGCGTGAGAAAAGTTTTTCCATAGATCTTTCCACGGGCACTTATGTTTCCCACAGATTTTTCATGGGTTTTCAACAAAATATTTATGTTATACTTTAGATTTGTGAACCTAACAATACTAGTCATAAAAAAATCGATTTATATCTTTTTTTTTTTATCTAGCCAACCCACAAAAATTAATTTGTATACTCTTATTATCAACCCAACTAAAATTAATTTTTTAATTTATAAACTCAACTTTATAAACCTTTTAAACAAATTTTAATCCACTTAAATCACTAAAAACATTAAATGTATTTACCAACGTGTAGATGGATAGTGAACGAGCCGGATGGATTTTGGAGGAAATTTGGTCGGCCCAGCCCTTTTTGGCCAACCAACTCAAATATTTAGTCACCAATGCATAATCAGTGATAAAACTTTATACTAGTAATTAAAAAGATAGTTTATCTATATTATTTCCCTAATAATAAAAATGGTAATATAAAACCCAAAAAATCATACAATTAAAAGCTTTGGAGTCTTGACTATTAACGAAATTTGGTGGATCAAAGAAAGAAAAAATTAAACAAAAAAGTTCATGTTCAAAAACAACACGACCTATGAACGTTATTTTATGTTCATAAACAAGTAAAATAAATAAAAAAGTTGAGAATATATGTATAAACTAAATTAAACTCGTACGTTATGTCGTTAAAAAATATATATCTATGACAACTATTACCTAAAAAAATGTAATTTAATAATTCATATTATATCTCAATATAAAAACTCTATACAACATTCACATAAAAAATAACTCATACAAAAATTTCTTAAATTCTTTTAACTAATAATTTTAATAAATAAATTTAACAAACTAGTACAATTATTCTAATATTTGACGGAGAAAAGAAAATCAAACTAAATTGTTTGGTATGCTACCTGTAACTTCAAGAGTTATTTGTGTAATTTTTAAAACACAAAGCTTCATTTAAGCTAAAAGATACCGAAGCGTTACTTAGTGAGAAAAACACCTATATGTTTGGAACAAGTATACATTTGGTTCGAGAACTAGTTATTGTATCCGCACGTTGTCGCAGAATACAATTTTTTGTACGACAAAGTTTTGGTCCCAAATTTATGTCAAATATTTGAATTCAAAATTTTAAAAAGATAACTAAACATGTAGCAATAACAATAAAAAATGTAAAAGAGTAATAAGATTTACAAAAACATAAACAATAACTATATTAATGTTTTAAATTTTACATAAACGTAAAACGTAATGATGATAAAAGTTATTATATATTAAAAACGTCATTTACATAAAAATAAAGATGAAAATAATCAAAAACAAATGTTTAAAAGTAAATCTGTAACTGTGTGAAAGTTGTCATATAAAAATTCAAAAGTTTAGTGTCACAAAAATGAAAACTTTGATGCAGGGCAAAAGTTAAAAGATAGAAAAAATTGATAAAAATTATTATATGCTATAAAGACGTGTACATTTCAGGCATAAAGGACTTGTAAATTTGTATAGACTTTTTGTATAAAAACATAAATAATAACTATAGTAATGTTTTAAATGTTACATTAACGTAAGACGTAACGATAATGAAAGTTATTATATATTAAAAATGTTATATATATAAAAAGACGGATAAAAATAGTCAAAACCAAATGTTTAAAAGTAAAATCGTAAACATGTGAAAGTTATTTGATGAGAGCATGAGAACCCAAAAATTTAATGTCAAGAAAATAAAAACCAAAATTATTGATGTGTAGCAAAAGTTAAAGTATAGAAAGTTTAAGGGGTTAAACAAAAAAATTGTAAAAATTATTATGCGTTATAAGAACTTATACATTTTATGTATAAAACATTATATTTGTATAGCTTTTTATTATATTATAAATTCGTTTGAAAGTTTAAAAGACAACCCTTTTTTTTTTTTCAAATTGAGGAAAATGTTAACGTTCGTGGGGACAACCATTTGACTTCATCGAAACGAATACAAAATTCATCTTAAAATTTTTCAAAAAACAGCTGAAGGTTTGATTGTATGAAGCCAATTGACTAATACTCGTATGTATTTTTGTAACAAGCATAAAATAAAACTTTAAATTTCCTAATGTAAGTATTGATTAACGATGCTATTTTGTAACTATCTACCTGAACTAAGCAAAGTTATGGCCCAATAACAATCTTTCGCCTCAGGCCTGTTGTGCTTTGCTTTTGGTGGTACTAATTATCAATGGTGAATTGTGATCCTGTTCTATATATGTTGCCGTGATGGAAATGTATAAACTTATTATATGAACTTTAGCAAGTAATGACTACAAGCTATCCCGGTAGATTGTTCTTTGTCTTTCACATTATATATACCTTTCCTAATTATTATTTTTTTAACGTGAAAGTATTTTTTTTATACGTTAAAAGTCTACTCACACGACTTCAGTTTTCCATGTGAAAACCTTACACCACTAAAATAGAATTACTCTTACTTGGATCTGTTTCAAATCATAAGTCAATAAACTAATAAAAATGCATTCACGATTCGGACAAATGCCTTGTACAAGAAATTATACATAATGCATTGTTTATAAACATGTCGGAGCATAGCTTACTAATTTCATAATCATGCTCCGAAAATGGTGATAACTTCTTCGAGCGATATTTACTTACCCTATGTTCATTATTAAATGAACATAGATTGAACAAAGAACCATAAGAGGACGAAAAAGAGGAGTTTGTTATCTACATAAACTTTGTTTTGAGTATTTAAAACCAAGATTTGTATTGATGCAGAAGGTTGTCGACATCTAAAGTTTTCTATGTGCCATTGTGGAAGATATACTCATCCTCGTCGGTAATTAATGAAGCACAGATCGGTCTACTAGAGCTGGCAGCCGGCTCTTATGGGATGCCTCGGTTCAGAATGCAAACGGTTACTTGGATGTTTTCCTCTTCTAAGAGGCTACCCAATGTCAGGGACTCATCCCTCAATGACTAGTCTCTGTCAGTGTCATATCAGCAAGAAACACTCCATGAACTAATCCTTTCAAAACACACCCAATACACTCATCCCTCAAGGACTAGTATTCGACCAATCAATTATTTAATTCTACCATTTTATCTAAAATTTACATTTTTAACCCTTCAAAATTATAACAAACTAAAATATACACAAATAAAAAACAATTCATTAAAAATAAAACACTACACAATTTGTATTCAACCCATCAATTATTTAATTCTACCATTTTATCTAAACTTTACATTTTTAACCCTTCAAAATTATTACAAACTAAAATATACACAAATAAAAAACAATTCATTAAAAATAAAACACTACACAATTTATTTTTAAAAAAAAGCACAAACAAAAAATATTACAAGGTAGTAACATTACAACATAATAATTCTTACAAAATATTAAAAACTTATTACTTTATCTCATAAACTGCTTTAGCAGTTATAATGAAATGCTCCAAGGTGGTAACCGCACATTCAAATTGCTCCGGAGCAACTTGGACCTTGGCGATCTTCCCCTGCAAATAAGTAAAGTATTGACACTCAAGTTCAATACAATACCCGGTTTGTATATAACTAATTTGTTCTCGACACCATTGCTTATTCGCACTTAGTTTTCGCATAAGTGCAACAAGTTCCTCTTTGAACAATTGGTGGTCGAGGATATCAGTCATGGTACTGTTATCTACTTGATCGATAGTCATTGGTGGTTTTCGGTTAGGGACATTTGATGAAGAAGCCATTATTGTTTGATTTTGATAAGAAATATCTGATAAGGAGTCAGTATTTATAGGTGAACTAAAAGACGCTCCTCCAACGTTCAAAATTCAAAATATTTACACAATTAGTCTCTCCAACATTTGAATTCAAAATATTTACACTTTTAGTCCTTCAAACGGCCAAAAATTCAAAAATATTTACACTTTTAGTCCCTCCAATGTGTTTTAATCATGTAATGTCTTTTTTAATTATGTGTTTTCTTTTTTATTATAATGTGTTTTGATAATAAAATGTGTTTGATTGTTACAAAAAAAATAGCCGTTAAGAACTAAAAGTGACACTTTTTGGAACCTGTTTTGGTCAAAATAGTTGTTAAGGGGCATGTTTTGCCAACTTTTTAAACTTTTAATTGTTTGTCTTCTACCTCTAAATGTAGCCGTTGCAATTTCAAAAAAAAAAGGGGGCATACTCGCTACTCGTCCCTCAAGGAACGAATCACTCGGACGAGACTCACGGACGAACCAGGGACTAGTTCACCCAATGCTGTGGACTCATCCCTCGACGGCGAACGAACCCAGGGACGAGGGCGTTGGGTAGCCTCTAAGACCATTCGTAACCGTTCACTCTTTCACCTACATTTTTTCTTGCCACATCAACATTATCTTCTCATTTCTTTCACCTCCTACTTTTCCCCTCAACCATTTATCTATCATTTAGTCTCCACCTTTATTTAATTTAAAACACAATACATTTAATCAAATGTAATATAAAATAACATTATCGAAAACACATAAATAAAAAATATATAATAAGAACATAACTAAATAATATGTTTTATTTTAAAATAACATATATCATTAATATTTAGCTTTATGTTTACTTTTATATTGAAAAATAGAGTCCATACAATTTTGTTTCAAACTCTTTTTTTTTTCACTTTAAAAACTGAAGACAAAATTTATATATTTAAAAAATTGTAGGAAAAGCAAGCAAGCATTGAGCAGCTGACATTCATCAAAGGGAAGTGATTTTTCTACTAAGATTTTTACTTCCCAAACTACAAATATTTTAATATTACCTTTTTACCCCTAAATTGACAGCTCTTTTATTAAGAAATTTTAGCTATTTTATATATTTCCTTTCACACAATTTATTTACTTTGCATCTAAAACTTCTCTCTCGGTTCATTTTCTTTCGTTCCTTTTAACTTCTTCACTTCCAGGTTTCTTAAATCCATTTTTTAATCTCATATCTTAAATTATGTATTGGAAGAATATGGTCTTCTGTTGCTCATGGTGGTGGTTTTGGGGTAGAGGATCTTTGAAAAGCTATATACTCGAAAAAAGTGAGACCGGGGTCAGGGGTTCAAATGGGTAAGGATGGCTGCTTGGCTTTGATGGTAGTAGAAGGAATTAAGTGAAAAAGCTATATATAATAGGGTTATTTACTGAAATGGTCCATAGATTATCAACCATATTACTGATTTCATACCTATAACTTTAAAATTACTCTCATCATACCCCAACTTATTAATTCTCCACACGGACGATACCTGACCTGACGGGCGTCAGTTTGGCCGTTAAGTTGGGGTATGACTACGGTAAATTTTAAAGTTTAGGTATGAAACCAGTAATATAGTGGATAGTCCAGGTGTCATTTATGTAATTAACCATTATTATTATTATTATTATTATTATTATTATTATTATTATTATTATTACTATAATTTCTTGTAAATCCTATTAATTTCTAATGGAAGTGATGTTTTTACTATTAATATTATTATTATTACTATTATTATTATTGTTGTTGTTGTTGTTGTTGTTGTTTTAATTACACAAAGTATTATTTAGGAATAAATAATTTTAAAAAGTACATTGATATTTTTTGTAAATATTTACTTTTATTTTATAAAAGAATACTTTATTTTTATAAAAAATATTGTAAATATTTAGTTTTTTTTATTAAAAACTATTAATCAATCAAATTATAGATCCATGCTGATTTTATTTATTTCATATTTATTTATTTTTATTTAAAAAAAATAAGTAAATCGGAAGCAGTACATTAATTTCATGTAAAACATTGATAAATGAACGTGAAGTGTTGAATGGATACTACCACATTGAGTTGATTAAATCTGTTTTGAGCTGATTCAAACCTTACATAGTAGTTGTACAGGTACTAATGCAATACAAGAAATTATGATATTCTTTCTGGTTCACCTCTTTAAAAAAGAAGATTGAAAAATATTTTTTATAAAAATAAAAACTTTGTACTAAAAATGATCTTTTATAAAAGAAAATATTATTTTTTAAAAAATAAATTTTATAAATAATAGTTTTTGAAATATTAATAGTTTTTAATAAAAAATTAAATATTTACAATAATTTTTTTATAAAATAAAGTATTCTTTTATAAAATAAATATAAATATTTAAAAAAAAAATATCAATGTACTTTGTGTAATTAAAAAAACAACAACAACAATCATAATAATAATAATAATAATAATAATAATAATAATAATAATAATAATAATTACATAAATGATATCTGGACTATTCACCATACTACTGGTTTCATACTTAAAACTTTAAAATTTACGGTAGTCATACCCCAACTTAACGGCCAAACTGACGTCCGTCAAGTCAGGTATCGTCCGAGTGAAAAATTGATAAGTTGGGGTATGATGAGAGTAATTTTAAAGTTATAGGTTTGAAACCAGTAATATAGTGGATAGTACAGGTACCATTTCAGTAAATAACCCTTTATAATATCAAGATGGAAAGGATGGAAGTCTTTTAGATTCTAACCACTTGACACTAACAATACATAATAATTAATAATTATTATCGGATACAAACTAGGTATACGATTTCATAGTTTTGTCATACAAAAGAAATTATTGAAATTTTTTATTCTTTTTTGCGTCAAATGGGCAGGGAGGCGCTTAAAATCTGAAAGAAATAAAACACGGGGTTAGACGCATTATTAAGGAGTTGATAATTTATTAATAAGGGTAAAATTGTCCTAACAAATTATTTGCAATTTGAGAAGTAAATAGTGTAGTATAAAAATCACTTCCCTTCAGCAAAGGATATTTAGATAGAAACAACATACAAAATAAGATCATTACAATTGCAAATGATTTGTTTGTTTTGTCATGTGTTATATTTAAAAGCGAATAGAAATATATACTTATTTTATAACTCTATTTTGTTATGAGACATGAGGGTCAAACTGTCAGTATTATATATACTTTCTCAAGATTTTGGTTATTTGGTTATTGTTAATTGTAATTTAAGTTCAATTATTTATCTAATTTAGTTACTAATATAAAGTCAAGTATAGAGTGATCACAAATCACCTTCTTTTTCTTCTTGAAAAAAGAATATGCTTTTGAGTGGGGTTATCAATGATTCCACATTCAGATGCAGCTCACGCCCACTTCAGTTTTCTAATTATCTCCAAGTAGGGGTGTTCATCAAACCATCAAAACCAAACCAAATCAGTATACTTTAATTGATTTGGTCGGATTAAGTTGTTAAAGTTTGATTTGACGATTTAACTTTTGGAAAATCGGATTCCCTAGTCCGATTACAGTTTGAGCAAATAACACACCGTCAAAAACCGGACCGGACCAAATAATATATATGTATATTTAATTCTCTCTCTCTCTCTCACACACACACACACACATATATATATATTGAACAAAGGGTGTAAAAGTCGTTTCATTGAGTTGAGCAGTGACATCCAAACGGACAGTATGCTCAGGGTTCGAAGCACCTTTTATGCTAAAGAGGTAAATGCTCATTTTATGCTAAAGAGGTAAATGCTCGAGGTCAATGGGGAATACAAGAATAATTCACATATATATTAAAGTTACTGAGGACATTTTTATTTAACATCTATAAATTTCTTTAGCAAGTGAAATATATAAATATTATGAAATGTATTTTTAATTGTGTTGTCTATTTGTTTCATATAAAAAAAGTTATATAGAAATATGCATCAATATATAGAGAAATAAGGAAAAAAAACATATAATAAACGAAACCGTTTAATCGGACAAACCGGACCTGTTTATATGGTTTGGTTTGGTCCGGTTAGACAATACACTTGGTTTGGTTTGGTTTGATTTGATTTGATAATTTTTAAAATCGAAAATGTCGGTTCGATTTAAAATTTTGTCAAAACCGGACCATGAACACCCTTATCTCCAAGTTCCTCCTCCAGATATTTCACATTTAAATACTACAATTAACATGAGAGAGAAAGGAAATGATGACATGTAGTTCATTCATGCCGGTGATCAGTTTCGCTGACCCCCATTCACCGGTCTTTCACTTTCACTTCCGTAATAGTTCACCGATATAATGACTTTCTTTCCCCTATGGCCTTTACCTACTCTTAAGAATGGTCTAATGGTTCATCGTTGTTTTTGTATCAATTGTATCCACTAATACATTGACACGGGGCATCCACATCCCATTATACCAACAATCAATGAACCCAAACGATAACCTAATCTGCAAGTGTATGACATTTTTTGTAAGTAAGTAAATAAAGATGAACTTAAATATATCACATAATTAAACATATTAGTAATGGTTAAAAAGACCAAAAAAAAAAAAAATGCACAATGCACACGGGAAACTTGAGAGAGCAACGCGAAGTCGCGAACGTCTATAGGGGGAAGATCAAAGCTCATATGAAAGTTGACCGTAAGGAAAAGTGGTGATAAAAAAAAGAAGCACATGTAAGTAACTTGATAATAGTCATAATACATTAATATCTCAAACCACAAGGGTATTTGTGAGTTTAGCTATAATTTTAATAAAACTCTAGGGCATATATACTCATATACAACCACAACTGGCCACCTCCAATTGCCTCAAGCATATCCAATTTGCTCACTTTGAAATTAATCTAAGTCTTGCTTTAAGTTTCCAGAGTAACGGTTCCAAAGAAATTGAACCTATCTAGTTTTTTTATCCCATGAAATTAAAAATTAAAAATTGGTTGATGATTCTCTTTGTTTTTATCATATATGCGGATTAGACCAAACAAGCCAGAGACCAGTAGCAAATTGTCCAAAGAGCTCAATTGTGCTTGCTTTTTTTGTAACCATACAAATTACAACAAAATGAATTGGTAAGAGTGCATTTAGTTACTGAAGTTTTTTTTCTAGTTTTCAGTTTCATTTTTCAAAAAATTGAGAAGGGTTTTTTAATCTTTAAAAAACACTAGAATTTTTAAAAAAGCATTTATTTGCAAATTAGGGAAACACAAGGAGTTTTCCACTTATCGAGTAGAAAATGTTTGAAAAACAATGAAAATGAGTTTTAAAAAATGAAATGTAAGTTACAAAGCATAATATTCTGTTTTCAATTAATTATTTGAAAAAATCGCATTTGGACGTATTTTGTATTTTTCATTTCCCTTAGAAAATTATTCTAGAAAACACTCTTACTGGCAGTTTGGTTCGCAGAAAGTTTTTGAAGGAATTGAAATTGGTTAAAGAAAATTGGAATTTAAAGAAATTGGAATTTTTGAAAGTTTTAAAATATGTACTGTGTTTGGTTGACGGAACTTAATAAAATTCAGTTAAAGGAATTTAAACATAAACTATGTCAAATGACTAATCTAACCTTTCTTTATTTTTTTATAATATCATTCCCCAATTTTAATAACATATTATATTATTAATAATAATAGTACACAGTAATATATATATATATATATATATATATATAAAATATAATATAATACACCACATGACCATACAACACTTTATCTCTATCATTCTTCATCTCTATACCGCCCCCCTGTATCGAAAAGAAAAAAACAAACTATGAAGTGATACTAATGACAATGAATTTCAATCATAACAAGCTATATTCTATTCTATTCCACACACATAACAAAAACCTAATTTAATTTCTCTATTTTTGTGGCTCTGGTTTACAATGGATGGTGGTTGTTGGTGACGTTATAATCGCCGGCTGTTGAGGGACAACTTGTTTGGTGGTTGATTGTATTGTTTGGCGGCGTTACATAATATTACTAAAACCATAAAACATTACATGATATTACTAAAATCATAGAAAAACATTCCATAATCCTAACACTCGGAATAGTCTGAATCCACAATATTGTCGTCGTCGTTGCGATAAATATATCGATGGGTTATAGGAGACCCGACAGCGTTGACGGGTTGAGGAGTTGTGTACTCCTCCCCGGGTCAGTATGGTAATCTACATGCCGACTACCACAGACACTGCTTGCCAGAATTCCGTGTGGTCTAACAAGGCTATTAACGTATAAGAGGCATCGGTAAACTGGAAAATAATTTGATCCACACAATCGATCTTCCCTCGAAGATATATAGGGGGTTGCACGAAATACTTCCTCACCTCTCCAACTTTTCTATTTTATTTATTTTCTTCAAATGAAAACTATTATTTCATTAACTATTATTTAAATAAAAAAACATTACATAATATTACTAAAATCATAGAAAAAAATTTCATAATCCTAACACTTGGAATAGTCTGAATCCACAATACTGTCGTCGTCGTTGCGATGAATGTATCGATGGGGTTTAGGAAACCCGGCAGCATCGGCGGGTTGAGGAGATGTATACTCCTCCCCGGGTCAGTATGGTAATCTACATGCCGACTACCATAGACACTGCCTTGCCAGAATTCCATGTGGTCTAACAAGGCTATTAAAGTAGAAGAGGAGTCGATAAACCGGAAAATAATTTGACCCAACCAATCGATCTTCCCTCGAAGATATACAACATACTCATTTTTGGCGGCGCTATGAATCTAACCTACAACTTCAATTCGTTCAATTTCGGCTATGTAAGCCGTCTTGTTGTCAGTTACACAACTGCTTTGAATCACATTGTTTACTTCACATCTGTGTCTGACGTCGTTGAGCATGTCATTCTGCATGGCCATTTTAGAATCAAAAAAGTCATGTTTGCCATGTTTTATATGTAATATGTGTATATTTGTGCTTGAAAAATAGAAAAAAAAGGAAAGATTAAGAAGAAATTAAAAAAAAAAGAAATTGAGAACATATAAAGTAAAAAAGAAAAGGAAAAAAAAAAGGAAGTCGACCATTTTTGTGTGCCCCTGCATTTCGATATATTTTTTTAACGGTCAATTTTTGCGAGACGAACCCAGAGACCGCCCTCCCCAGTCCCCACCTTGCTCCCTACCCAACTGGTAGCAGTACCATGGGGGCGGTGTTCAAATGAAATAGGTACTGGACCGGTACCGGTTCCCTCCCCGGGGCACTCCGTCTGGCCTAAGGGCCTAGTTATTTTTTAGTCATTAAGTGACTGAACCGATAAATAATGTCTGTATTGATTAAGTCAATAAAGTTATTTTTTGTTATTAAGTCAAAAAAACAAACACTTTTGATAACTTAATGGATTAATTTTTTTTTATTAAGTCATGACTTTTTTATTAAGTTATTAAACAAACACCACCTAAATAATTACCCGTTTTGACTCATTACCCAACTGTCTGCCCCGCCTCCAACGATCCACCTGCCCTTTATCAAGTTTCCACCATTTCAACTCATAAGACCTCTAATACATGTGATAGAGGTGTAAATAAACTAAACCTGCTACATAGAACATCAAGTTTATTTCATGGACTTGAAAGTTCTCTTCCTTATTTGTCTTTTTACCTCTCAAAAAATCTTGATCCAACCAAAGCGTGAAAGCTTTTTTCAGATGGTCAATAAATTTCTGTTTACAACAAGATAAATGGGAGATTAAGATGATGTAAAGACATACATACATACATACATACATACATATAGAGGTGTATATAAACTAAACCTGCTACATAGAACATCAAGTTTAGTTCATGGACTTGAAAGTTCTCTTCTTCATTTGTCTTTCTACCTCTGAAAGATTCTTGATCTAACCAAAGCGTGAAAACTTCTTTCAGATGGTCAATAAACTTCTGTTTACAACAAGATAAATGGGAGTTTAAGATGATGTAAAGACATACATACATACATACATACATACATACATACATACATACATATATGAATGAGCATAGAAAGATTAAACCCCGTACATTATACGGTAAATAAAATATAATTCTAACAATTATTAGTTAAAAAAAAAATTTAACAATTTAAATATTTATCTTCATATAAATACTCTATACAACATTTACATAATAATAACTCATATCAAGAAAGATAAATTATTTTAGCTTCATAAATATATTATTAAAAGAACATTTGAACAAAACTATATAATTAATAAAATCATTAAATTAATCAAAAAAATTACAAATCTACTAATACTTCATAATAAACTATATTAGATGTAAATAATAATTTTCAGGTTGTCAAGTATTATAACTTTCAAACTTTTTTTATTGATAAGTCTTCAAAAAGAGAATATGATTAACTAAAAACTCATTTATTTATATTTTAAAAAAATATTAATATAAAATATAGTTAGAGATTTTTAAAAATAGTATATAGAATTTAACTTTAAAAAGATTTATCTTATTAAAATAAATTTTAAAATATAATATCTCTATCTCTATACTTAATAAAATAAAATTATTTCTAGAAGGTTTTTTTTTTAAAATTCTTATGTGGCAACATGAGATCTTTTCCTACACCATATTTTACAAAAAGATGACATCATAATTAATTTTTAATTTTTAAATTTATATATTAATATATTTTTGTTTATTGGCTTGTTTACAAAAGATGACATCATAATTAAATTAAGTTTTTTATTTTTTAATTTAGGTATTAATACATGTTTGTTTATTGGCTTTTAACGCCACTAAATTTTGTTTTATAGAATTATAAAAACAAATTATTTATTTACTATCTTTTTGAAATTACTATCTTTTTAAATTTATTTATGTATCATTATTTTATAATAAGAACAAGATTATAACATTTAAAACTTTATTTTGATGCATTATAGATCTATAAAATTAAACAAATATATAATTATTTTCTTTATATAGGATTTTAGCAACATTTTATTTTATGCATCTACATCGAATTCATAATTCTTTAATTTTTCTACAATTATGTTGATGCATCCATTTATTAGTGTTTATTTGAGAAATAAATACATCATGCAAATGCATCAATTTAATAATAATAATTTGGATAGTATTAGCAAAATTTTGTTTAAAATCCCGGGTTGAACTGGGTTGATTAACTGGTATAAGGATAATAGATAATTTTTAACTTAAAAAAAGATTATGTTATTCTTTTTAAAAAATATGATATAGTCTTTGAAGTAAAATTCTCGTATTTGAAAGTTATAATAATAAAGATTAGATATGAAATTTAATAATAAAAAGAAACTAAAGGTCACCCTAAAAGATTTGATATAATCAACGTATTTTTTTTATATATAAATTATTTGTTTATTTAGCAAAGATCTAAAAGTCACTATAAATATTACAGTATTTATTTATCTAAATTTGTCAAACTAAACATGTCATGTAAGATTAGATAAGATGAGTGTGCATAGTTAAATAATTATTATTTATCTAATTATGACAAATAAGCAAAAGTCCTAATTGTAAGCTAGATAAAGTATCACATATGATTTTTCATATTCTCTCTTAGTTATCTATACTATATTATAAAGCAAATCTATTTTTCAACTTTCAACATTCAATTTCAACAATATACACATGATAATGCATGATATACCATATATCAATGCATACAACTTTTTCTCTCCTCCATAAATCATTTTATTCCTTTAATTCTTTCAAAATCTTTTATCTCAAAAATCGTACATCGATAAATTATAAAAATTATATGGGTGTTATATTAGAGATGTCATTCGATATACTTTCGACGAATTTTTAAATCCGAGGACGGAGCCCTTATGACTAAGTCATTTGGCTATCACACTCTAATAAAGATGTAACCTATGACATATCTCCTAATACTACTAAAGGAGATTAGCGGCTAACTTAAGCAAATGGTGTTGTCAAAATATTAGATAGGCCACGTTAGTGAAAATTAGCTTAAAGTGGTTTTTTAGTGACATCATGTATTGGTAACCTTCTTAGTTAAGAATTAGTTTGTTTGTAACTATCTTTTTAGCATGTGGTTTCTTTTTGTTTGACTAGGAATTGGTAACAGAAAATTACTTTCTCTGCTGCTTAACACAAATTATATACATGTTTCCCAACACAAATCTTGAAAAGCAAGAAAATCAAACACACAATTCTTGTTACCCTATAAATCAGGTCATAAGCAAGAAGTTTCTCCACACATCTTCTCTTTCTTATCTCAGTTTAATCTTAATTTTCTCTCTAATCATGGCAAACGATAATTTCAGTTTTGTGGAAGATCTTAGTGTGGCTAGCGACTTCTGGAACATGAAGGCCTAGATCATACGTAAGTGTGAACAAACCTTCAAGGTTGACATGGTGCTTCTCGATGAGAGGGTAAGGAATATGGTTTTCATTTTAGTTGATAACATGTATATAACCTGTTTTTAATTCCCATGTAATATATGGTTTATTGTCTCAGGGAAAAAAAATACAAGCACAATGTAAGAACCTTCTGGTAGGGAGATTTTGGCCAATATATTAAAGAGGACTCCACCATTGTCATCAGAAGGTTCAGTGTGGCTGAGCAATGAGATAAGTATCGTGTGCTTCCTCTGAATCACAAGATAAACTTATTCAAGTGCTCCTCCATCCAAACTGTAACTTCCTTCCAAGGGCATCCCTATGGCTTTGATTTTGTTCCTTTTGATCAAATCATTGACAACGGGGCATGCGACAGATTTACTATTGGTTAGTACTGTCTCTGTAAAGTTTTAAAAACATGTTTCAACTCATACGTTTGCTTAATAATCGGGGTTCTGTTCTGTTGTTGTAGATGTAATGGGCAGGATTGCTTCCTGTGGTGACCTTGACATCTTCAAGAACAAAGAGAAGGAAAGCAAAATGATGAACTTTGAGTTGGAGGACTTAACGTATACTTCTTTTTTCCTTCATGTTGGTTATACAAAAATTGAAACCTCCATATTAGATTATTCAATGATTATTGGGGATTTATAGAACACCATATTGGGGATTTAATATAACGTGAAAAACTATAAAGTTTTACATGTAATATAAACAATGGATATATTAGTTCAACTAATATAACATATTTACTCCTTATGTCATTCATATTATTTTAAATCAAATTGCTTTTAGTGGCCATGTTATCAAATGTACTTTATGGGAAAGTATGCTGAGCAATTGAACAAATTCATTGCCAACAACAAGTCAACCGAGATGGTTATTGCTATCCTTCAACATGCTAAATTGGAGAAGTTTTCATAATTATGTACAGAGGCTTACAACATATACCCGCACCCTATATAGTCACATGAATTGTGTGTAATGTCATTGTGTTTAGGAGAGCTCACTGTTCAAAATGACATGTATGGAACTAGACTTTTTCTTAATGAAGATATCCAAGAGGCAAATGACTTGAGAAGGGGTACACTGCTTTATCCATACCTTATTTTTTGAAGGAAGTAAATGAAATGTATGGAAACACCTTTTGAATTCTAACAGTGACCTCATGGATTTATATTATTCATGAATTTGTTGTTTTAGCCTCATATTGAGAGATGGTGTTGGTGCTGCTTCACAAACCATCCTAGAGTCCTAGATTGTTTATCCTCAACATAAAGACTTTCTTATCGACACTATCAGAAAGCATTCCTACAAGTTTCTTTCTTTATATTCCCCATTTCATTTATACATTTTAATACTAACCATTAAATAACAAAGCTTTTTACTAATTATTTGGCAATCAACTTGAAACAGTTATTTATACAGTGGAATTTCAAAAACGTGGCCTACCTCATGCGCATATCTGTTTGTTTTTGAGCCATGACCACAAGTTTCCAACAGCAGCACATGTAGATCAGGTAATTAGTGCTGAAATTCCCGACATAGAAGAAGATCCTGTGTTGTATGAACTTGTGAGTCAATTTATGATTCATGGGCCTTGTGGTAAAGATAACCCCAGTTGTCCCTGTATGGTTCAACATAAATGCACCAAAAATTTTCCGAAAAAATATAAAGAGGAAACCTCTGTTGATGATGATGGATATCCCGTGTATAGGCGTCGAAACACAGGCCGTACAGTGGAAAAAAATGGCGTTCCACTTGACAATAGATTTGTTGTTCCTTATAATGCTTCCCTTCTTCGAAAGTACCAATGTCACATCAATGTAGAATGGTGCAACCAGTCAGGTTCGATCAAGTATTTATTTAAATATATAAACAAAGGACCTGATAGAGTGACGACTTTCGTATATCAAACAAATCAGCAGAAAGATAAAGATTGTCAAGAGAAAACAGTTGATGAGGTCAAAAATTACCTCGATTGCAGGTACAATCTTCTTTAAATATGCTTTTTGATTTTACAAAACTATCACTTTAACACTTTAAAATTAACACTCCCTTATTGTGGCAGGTATGTTTCTGCTTGTGAGGCGGCTTGGAGGATTTATGGTTATGATATACACTATAGATGGCCTCCTGTTGAAATACTACCATTTCATGACAAAGATAAGCAGAGTATTGTATATGATGAGAACGCTAATCTATGTGATGTTGTCACTAATCCCGCTGTCATATAGGCAATGTTTATTAAGTGGATGGAATTAAACAAGGTTGACGCGTTTGCCAGAACCTTGCTATATGTCGAGTTCCCAAGGCATTATGTTTGGATTTGTAAGGATAGGAAATGGGAAAAAAGAACACATCCCGGTGGTAGTATTGGAAGAATTTCTTATGTTCCACCCTCACCTGGAGATATTTACTATTTGAGGATGTTATTGAATCATGTCAGAGGTCCACAATCTTGGAAAGAACTAAAAACTTTCAATGGGCATACCTTTGAAACCTACAAAGAGGTATGTGAAGCAATGGGCCTTTTGAGTGATGATAAGGAATACGTTGAAGCAATTGAAGAAGCAAACGGTTGGGCCACTGGTACTTTTTTGCGCCATTTCTTTGTCATGTTATTACTTTCTAATTCCATAACATCTCGAGTTCAATTATGGTCAAAAACTTGGAAGTTTCTAAGTGAAGACATTCAACACCGGCAACGGTCCATTCTTAATTGTCCCGGTAACATATTATATTTCATAATACAAATATTTCTTTGTTGTATATATAACACATTCTTTGATGAATGTTTAACAAACATCTAACTTTTTTATAGGTTTGGTTCTTCAAGAAGATGAATTGAAAAACCCATGTCTATCAGATATTGAAGGGTTGCTCAAAAGTAACGGCAGTACACTCAGAAATTTCCCGGATATGCCATGCCCTGACGAGGATTATGTAACATGCTTGAACAATCAATTGATACGAAACGAACTTATGTATGATAAAGTTGCTTTACAAACTGAGCATGCGACTTATTTAAGTAGCTTAACCCAAGAACAACATCATGTTTATGATACTGTTATACAGGCGGTTGACAAGAATGAGGGTGGTGTTTTTTTTGTATATGGATATGGGGGTACTGGGAAGACCTTCCTTTGGAAAACACTTACAATTGCTATACGTTCTAGAGGTTATATCGTACTAAATGTTGCATCAAGTGGCATCGCATCTCTGTTGCTAGACGAGGGAAGAACGACACACTCAAGATTTAGTATTCCAATACATATATTGGAAAATTCAGTATGTTCCATCGACCCCCAAACTGATCTTGCTGGTTTAATTAAGAAAACAAAACTAATTATTTGGGATGAGGCACCCATGATACACAAACACTGTTTTGAGGCTCTTGATAAAACTATGAGAGACATCTTAAGTTCTGATACACCAAATAGTGATAATTTGGTGTTTGGAGGCAAGGTTGTTCTCTTTGGTGGAGACTTTAGACAAATTTTACCAGTTATTCCCAAGGGCACCAGAAGCGACATTGTAAATGCATCATTGAATTCTTCTTATCTATGGAATCATTGTCGTGTACTCAAGTTAACCGTAAACATGAGGTTAAGAGTTGGGAGCTCAGAGTCCGATTTAAACGAGATAAAAATGTTTGCGGATTGGATTTTGAAGCTTGGTGATGGTCTTCTTGGCGAGGCAAATGATGGAGAAGTAGACATTCCAATCCCTGCAGATTTACTTATTGACGATATCGATGACCCAGTGAAATCTCTAATTACGTTTACATATCCTAATATGGATTCTAACTTGCATGATCCGCTTTATTTCCAACAAAGAGCCATACTTGCTCCAACCCACAATTTAGTCAATTCTATCAATGAAAAGTTGCTTCAAATGATTCCAGGTACCTTTACTTACCACTCTTTGTTTTATAAATAAAGATTTGATGTTCTACTAATTTCATTGGATATTCTCATTTATTTGATTTTTCCAATACTTAATAAATATCCTCATTTGCTTTTCAAATTTCCACAAATGGTTGCAGGTGAAGAAACAATTTATCTTAGTGCTAATAGTATATGTGAATTTGAACAACCTGCCGAGTTTGATAGTGCATTAATTTCTACTGAGGTTTTAAACAATATGCAACTGTCGGGGTTACCTAACCATATATTAGTGTTGAAAGTTGGCACTCCAGTCATGTTACTTAGGAACATTGACCAATCAAATGGTTTATGCAATGGAACACGCCTACAAGTCATCAAACTAGGAAAACATGTCATTGAGGCAAAAGTCATCACCGGTACCAACATTGGTCAATGTACTTTAATTCCAAGATTGAAGATGACACCATCAGACAAAAGAATTCCCGTCCGAATATGTCGAAGGCAGTTTCCTATTGTTGTATGCTTTGCAATGACGATAAACAAAAGCCAGGGTCAATCTCTTGATTGTGTGGGTTTGTATCTTCCTCGGCCAGTTTTCAGCCACGGTCAGTTGTATGTTGTCGTATCCCGAATCAAAAGTAAGAAGGGACTCAAGATCTTGATTACTGATAAAGATGGCAACCTTGGGGGCAGTACAACTAATGTTGTTTTTAAAGAAGTTTTGCAATACTTATGAAATGTTTTAACTTAATGTTAAAACTATGTTGTTCTTTTGGTTTGCTATCACTACTAATGGAAGTGGTTCATCTTGACTCTCTATTCACATATGATTTCCTCATGAATATAATGGTCTGTCAAAACCATTATATGATTTTCTTTAGATAATGATGTTTTTTGCTATGTTAAGTGTTTGATATAATGTTTTTATTGAAATCATTGATTTCTTATTAGCTTCTGTATTTTTGATAAATTCTCTTTTCTTCTTCCATTATATTCACTTCAACAAGACTTCAAGGCCAACAAACAAACCCAAAGAGACATTAGAAAATGGATAAAAACTGGATGGGAAAAATAGTTGCAAAGAAAAAGGACACTAAGAAAGAAGAGAGCGGTCCATGATGAAGATGAAAAGGTATACTATGATAGTTTCATATGGTTTGATGTTATGTCTCAAAGATTTTTGTAGAAAAGTTTTGATTTTAGATGTACCCAAATTATATTATGTTGATTAATGGTAATAGTAGCTACAAATAAGCCTCTTTTCATTTATTATTGAAATATATACAAAAACAAAAATACATAATAATTCAAAACTTAAATCTGGATCAATGAACATATGTATATTGTAGATCTTTCTTGAATCTATGAACATATGAATGCTAATCTTTTTCGGTTTACAATTTGTTGCAGAAAGTATATGTGGTACTTAGTTATAGCTTGATGTTGTGAATTACATCCATGTAATAATGCAAGATAACGATTAATAGACAACATATGTACAAAATAAAGTACACATAAATACGTCCCCTAATTAACTACATACACAAGGTTTGTCAAGTTAATACATCAAACATCCTTATAAAACCTACATAATAGTACCTAATAATACACCAAACGTCCTTAAAACACCTTATAATACTACCAAGTTTTGTTACAAAAACCAACCGACCGACCAAAATAGAAAGTTCCAACAAATACAATGCCGATAGACAATACCAGAAATAGTACCAAGTATCATACATGTTGAATTACCATGAAAAGTTCTTCCACCCACTTAAAAATTCAGTAACTTTTCTTACCATATTATGTCAAAATCAGCCACGTCTCCTTCACATTTTTCAATATTGAATTGAAGCGTAAATTCACACTTGAAATTATCATTTACTATCATCCCAGTGTCTTCAACGACTTTTTTCCAGTTGACTTGCAACACAACATGGGTGTCATCTCCCGGTCGCCTGCTGTCCCAACGAATAAAAACTTTTTCAGGATACCAACCAGTCTGAAAATGAACCTTAGCCCAAAGGTACTTCTGCATTTGATGCATTCGAACAAACTTCTTGGGAATAGTCTAAAATATAAAATGGATCATATTAGGTTTGGATAATTAAAAATAACACAATTTTATAGATATGTATACATATATATATATACACATTTAAATCTCAATAATTACCAGGCAACGTGTTCTTAGGTTATGAGGACGAAGTTGCACAGTCATCAATGAGTCAACATGTGGTGCAACATTCGGTTCATTAATCGCAGCTTCAACATCATTATGTGCTACACGAGCCTGATCCTTTGGCGCCTCTTCAGACAGAAATTCTACAAAATCCGTACCATCATCGCTTCCATCAGATATTCCATCAGATATTGGTGCTTCATTGTATGCGTTTTCAGCCGTGTATAGGATGTGGTGTTTCACAAAATCCGCATAATCTTCATCCGCATAATCCGCATTCGTCTTAAATAATTGCATAAAAAAATAGTTCATATTTCTTACCAATCCTTTTAGAAATTCTTTATTATCACCAGCAGTAACAACAATTTGGAATTCCAAATCTTGAAATTCAAACATTATTATACATTTTCTTTATTAACACAAAAACAACTTCAACGGTCATAACAAGTGAAATCAATATGCAACTTTTTCAATAGCATTTTAATCAACGAAATATCTATCTATCAAAACAAAGTGACAAAGTAAAGCCTTTATGACAGCCTATTTTGCTACTATTACATCAAAACTTCCTATCTCAATGGTAATCCAGTCTATACTATAATCTTTCTCATCTAAAGTTAACTTACAATCAAAAATAATTTCCTTAGTCCTATACTCGTTTCCATTAGCATATTCAACATAGTAGGTTTCATCAAGCTCACTAGGTTTCTTATCAATCATTTCCTTAAATTCAAAAGAAATAAAACTTCTTTCGGCTCCAGAATCAAACAACATGGATGCATAGACATTATTTAACGGAAACATACCTACGATGACATTTGGGTCATCACGTGCCTCATTTGCTCCCATCGCATACACTCGTCCTCTTGCTTGACCTCCTTGATTCCCGCGGTTCTGATTTGCATTGTTTCCTTGATTCCCTCCATTTCCTCGGTTCACTTGATTCCCATTGTTACCTCGGTTTGCTTGGTTCCCACGATTTCCAACATTTCGAAAATTCCCACGGTTATTGTTCATGTTTCCACGACCTCCTTGAGCTCGTCCCAACCTAGGGCAAGCGTTCCTCCAATGATCGGTACCTCCGCATTCATGACATACTCCTGGGTTTCCTCCAACTCTTGCCCCATTGCGGCAAGTGGCAGCAAGGTGTCCCAATCGGTTACAAATCGTGCAACGCCTACACTCACCAAGGTGGTTGTATCCACAACGATTGCACTTTGTAGGCTACCCACGGTTCGGGTTGGGGTTAACTTCGGCAACACCATAGCTCCTTACAATCTTTTGCCTCTTATCCGGCCCATTCCCCTTACGGTCACCAAATCTGCTTCCTCCTCCTTGCCTTGAACTTGACTCGCCTCGCGAGTATTTCCCTGTCCTAACCAAGTCATCAACCCATCTTGTTGACAAACTTATTGCTTCTTCAAGTGTAGTGGGGTTTGCTGCTGTGACCATCAATCTTACTTCTGGTACCAATCCATAAATAAATCTCCCGACCTTCTTGGCCTCAGTGTTCACCATGTCAGGCACTAGCACACATAACTCGTGGAAACGAATTGCATATGTCTCCAACTCCATTCCCTTCATAGCATGATTCCAGAATTCTATCTCCAACTTTTGCACGGCTGGCCTAGTACAATACTCCCGCTTCATCTCTTCCTTGAGCTGCTCCCAAGTCAAGGCATTCATCACGGCTTGACCCCTCGTAGTGACTTGGAGGTTCCACCAAGCGAGTGCCCTTCCTTGGAGCTTGCTAGCAGCAAACTTAACACGGTCGGCCGGTGCACAATCAATGATGTTCAAGATGGCCTCCATGCTCTAGAACCATGTGAGCAAACCAACTGGACCTTCCGTCCCATAGAATTCCTTGGGGTTGCACGAAGTGAAGGTCTTGTAAGCATTTCGATCATTCACATTACCTCTTCCATCTTGTCTTCGGGCCATGTTAAGGGTGGCGGTCACACTCTCCGCAATTCGAGTAGCAATGGCTGGCATAACGGAGTTGATTTGTTGAGAAATGAGGTCGGCTAGCTCGGTCCTCTTTCGGGCCTCTTCCTCCTGGCGCCTAGCCTCAGCATTTGTTTCTTCGTCGGTCCTTCGCAGTGCCATGTCTCTACAAAGGAGAACATAGTTTAGTCATTTGTATATAGGATTATATGGCATAGACTCGACTCACAACTTTCAATCTCACACGTGCTCATTTAAGTTACTTAGTGTAATAAGGCCACGTTTGTATGCATAGGTATACATATATTTCTAAATTCATTTTCCTTCCTTTAATCACAACCTACTTATTACTATGAATTACAAATGGTTGGGTAAGCTTAAAACATGTCAATCTTGTTCTTAGGTTGCTAGACAAATTTTTCCAGAATCTGTGTATGAACTTGGAGCACGAAAAAGTGACTCAAGATGGACGAACTGGGCAAAACTCATAAAATATAAAATGTAGCCCCATGAGTTAAGTTTCACCTCCAACTGGAATCAGGTCAAAAGACCAAACAGAACTCCAGATATTGCCGTTCTACCAAAAGTGGTCAGAACTGATTTCCTGCTGTAACTTTCACTTTGCAACAAGTATAACCATAACACATATAAATTAACACATCATATAATAGCAAAAAGGCATCAAGCTTTCATTCCAATGATCCAATATCAGTTTACAAAATTGCCATAAGCCAACAAACATGTGATCATAGTCACACAACCACAA
Source organism: Erigeron canadensis (assembly GCF_010389155.1). NCBI lineage: Eukaryota > Viridiplantae > Streptophyta > Magnoliopsida > Asterales > Asteraceae > Erigeron > Erigeron canadensis. The sequence continues at coordinate 37,645,258 of NC_057765.1, forward strand.
ACAAGTTCAAGGAAATCATAACAAAGTACAAATAATTGTCTACCGAATAAGTTCATGAATAAAACATCCTTAGGGTCATTTCCTAAGCACAAGAACTACCACAATGGAACACACCGCTGCAAGTACACATCCCATCATGAATATCACCTCATAAATCCGGCGCACTCCATCTATTGCCATGCCCGTATCTTCTCCCATTCGTCTCATTGCTCCCAAGGCTCTTTCCATCATGACTTCTTGATGTCGAACCCTCACTCGGGCATCCCTTAATCCACCGGCTATATCCACACTCGTTCCCTTTCCTCCCGAGTCATACCCATAGGAGGTGGAGGGGGTATTCCATAAACGGGGCGATGGGGGCTTTCTCCTAGTCTTGGCCCAAGATGATAAGGATGATTGCGAGGGAGGCGTGGATGGAAGTATGGGTCATGAGTTGGGAAGCATCCATCACTTACATTCATAGACGCGTTTTGTCTCGGTGGTGTGGGAGCACTAGGGGCTGATGGTGGCCGTGGTAGAGTAGGCGAGCGACGTATCGGTTGGCTTCCATGGGCTCGGACTTCTCCTCCTCCTCTCGTGGGGGCTGTTGGGAGTCCATCGTGGGCTCCGTCTCTTCGCTCTCTTCTTGTCTTTGTCACCTCTCCCTGACCATGTCCACAAATGCATAAATGTCCCTTACTTGATTGGAGTTTCTTGAGGCTTTACTCCTTTGCGACATGATATTCCTACACAAGTCACATAAAGCATAAGATGACGACTCCACTTGACGCTTAGACGACTATTTACGACCGACTTGACCATTGAGGATCCATGTGACCCTTTGCGGACAACAAGACGACTTGACGGACCACGAGACGACCTTAATCATTTGACGACAACCAACCAATTCGACCTACGACTCACAAGCTTGACAACCGAACAACATCATGAATATCCACCACCGACGTACCCAACAATAATTAGTAAGACTATCAACGAAATGACTAGAATTCGACTTGTGCATAGCTCTTGTGTATTATATCTAAATAGACAAAGTAATACTAGCCAAGTGGGGGTATTAACTAAGGGTTCTAATAAGTAATGCAAACATTGGATTTGGTTATGTGTCTTTTGCACCAAGAATCGTTTTAAAGCTTATTTTCAAAAGACTCATTTTGAATATTCCTTAGACAACCATTTCGATCATTCCATATTAAATTTTTAGTTAGACATAGTTGATCAGGCTATGCATAAGTAAAACAAGAATAGTTTATGATCGACTCGTTTTGAAAATACGTAGGTTATAGCAAAAATTCTCTATAACCTTGGCTCTTGATACCATTTTTCTGTAACACCCCGACTAAGGCGAAAACACGAGATGCCACAGAACGACATGGTACAAAAGATTTAAAGTTAAAACATCAACACAAGTTTTTAAATGACATTCAAATCCAAAAGATTACAAGTTCAAGATGACGTCTAAATCCATTACATAACCAAATTCATAATCAAAAGATCAAATGTTTGCGTTACTTGTCCAACCATATAACAAACACACAACATCCAAGAGGCGGTCCATGAAGCTAACTTACTGCTCTAAACCCAAAAAGCATGAAGAAAAAGTGTCAACTACGAGAGTTGAGTGAGTTCATAGGTTTTAACTAACAACACATATATATATATACCAACCATATTCAAGGATAATGAGTCATAAAACTTCCAAGTATTCTATCAAATAATCAATTCTAAAGCGTACGTTCAACTTATAATAACCAACATATTAATATCAATATCATTTAGCCACATGGGCATAATTCCAGTAAACTTTGATGAGTAAATGCTTGAGCCACTAATACTACCATTTTATCAAGTCCAACGATATATATATAATTCATTTCATAGCACAAGCTGTCAATCAAGTGTCGTATTAATAATAATAATAATAATAATAATAGAGTCGTGCCATGGAGACGACCATTCAAATTTAAGGTAGCTAGAGCACCACTATGGTCGGACTGTAAGTGAAGGTTGTCACGAAGGCAACCAACCTTCCACCGTTACACTTATGGGTGGGTGGACGAAACCTAGTTGCGCAACTCTCTAACTACAGGCCTCCACTTTCGGAGTAAATAGTAGTGTACCGAAAGAAAACGGGTTGAAAGACCTCCACTTTCGGAGTAAATAGTATATCAAAAAAAGTCATTATATATATATGTATATAAAAGAAATTTCATTTATATATCATGCTTTTCACCCCGATAGTTAAACACATAAAACAGTTTGAAAGGGGCTATGACTCACTTGATTGGAGTGTGAAAGATGCGTGAAGTACGTCTAGTGGTGTCGTCCCTCGAGCAAGCCTAAACCATGGTATTTAAAATATACACAACGTAAGTGTGTGTTGCATGACTAGTAAACTAGATCATGAGATGTATGCTAGTAGACTTGCCCATCTTTGGTTGTTGTCTAATTATGGAATTCAAGTACATTATGTTGTTCACCTCATTTGGTTTGAAGACATTTGGTAGTGAAGGCCATTTATACGATTTTGTTCAGTTATTAGAATTTCGGTAGTTTAACTTCGTTTTATATATATTTTCCATTGCATACTTTGTTTAATAACCATATTTGACATTTGTGTTCTTATAATATTAATGTTGATATATTTTACTGATTTATAATTATTTATTTAATTTATTGACTTATTAATTAAATAAATCCTTAAATTATCTCTAAAATTCATAGATAATTATAGATGGATTATTTATTGATTTCTAAGCCTTTTTATTTGTAATATTATGATTTTTATATTTATTTGTGCATTATTTCTATTCATTTAATAATAATGACTAATTAGTGACTTTTATTTAATAATTTACTTTTAAATTGTATAGTTCTTGTTCCCTTGCTTGTAAATATTTTTCCCCAGTAGATTTTGGTACTTTTATCATTGGTTAAGTAGTTTTGATCAGATTCATGATTTATACAATTTATTAATTAATTTATATATCTTTTAATTATCATTTTAATTCATTAAATCATAGAAATTCTTACAAATCACCACAAGAGCTTTAGTCTGAAAATTCCAGGCCTTTTTGGCAACTCAAATCAATGAAAATTCATACCAATTCAACCTCTCTTGTGTCTTGCTTAAATTGAGGACTTTATAATTAAAAATCGTTTACCGAAATAGTGATTTTAGCCTCATTTCTTAAGCTATAAAGGTACTTCACAATGGATTTTCATTCTTAACTCAAATATTACAGGAAGTTCATCATATTTTGGTGGTTCAAGTTGTGATAGTGGTGGTGGTGTGATATGTGTAATTTTGTGCTTTCGGTTAATGATTTATTGACCCGAAAAGGTGATTTTTGAGCTAATTTTTGCCATACATCAAGTGACTGGCATTTTATACATTTGATATGAAATATTTCCAGTAGGTTCATCATAATTTCATGCTCAAAAATTTATGGTGCATGTGTGTGCTCAAAATGCATTTTTGCATGTTTTCGGTTTGCGATTTCAAGCATATTTTGCCTTGTTTTGATTCAAACTTGTATACTTGATATTTTTATAAATTTTTTCCAAATTATATTCACTAAGATTAAAAATTATTGATTTAAGTATGCACTTAAATCAATACTTTTTAACATAAATCTTTATCCATCTCAAATCCATCAATATGAAAACATATTTTTATGAAATACTCCAGAAAATATGAACATAAATGTATAAAACATGTTCTTCTCTACATGCAAAAAGATTTCCTTACAACTATCAACACAACCACTACTTTTTCATGCTAACTTTTATAGATCTAACAACACAACATAAAATCCATATTTTTATAAAATTTTTCTAGAAAATATAACTTCATAATATATATTAATATGACAATCTTTCACAAAAAAACCATATCAAAAGCTATATAATATATATCTACACTTTTAGGTCTTTAAACTAGTTGAATCCTTGGATCTTTCTTCATAGATTCAACATGCATAAGCATGAAAAGAAATATCCTATCAACTTTGCCCTCATCAACTGTATATTCAAAAGAAAACATGAAGAAAACATGGACTTTTGATAAAACCTTTTTAATATGAACAAGAATAAACTAGTAAAGAGATGAAGATATATACCCTTAAAGAACACTTTTAGATGATGGAAATATGCAGATTTTCGTGACCCTTAAAGCCTCCAACAACCCTTATTCACACCTTAATACAACCCTTAAACTATGCTTACAATAACCCTTACTCAATCTATCTTAAACCCTTATTATTAGTATGTGTTTATGTTGATTTTTTTCTTGCTTTTCTTACTCTTTTTCCTGAGGGAGAAGAGTTTTTTGGAGAGTGAATAATAACTAGTGTGTGTAAAATGTGAGGAGTGTGTTTTGTGTGAGTTTCAAGAAAGAATTGGAAGGAATAAAAATTCAAAAGTGGAGTGTGTATGGGGGAAAAGGGGGGGGGGCATAGTGGGTATTTGAAGGGTTTTCTTATATTTTTTTGTTTAATGTAGTGTAAGGGTATAAGTGTATATGTATAAGTTGTATATATATTTGTTTTATAAGTGTAATGTAGTTTATTTGTAATGTAAGTGCATGGTTTGTCTTAGTATGTTTATATGTATGTATGTCGTGTATATAGATGTGTATGTATATATATTGTTGTGTTTTAAGTTTACTACATAAGCCTTTATTTATAAACTTGTATTTATTTTAAGCATATACATATATATATATATATATATATACTTATTATTACTTAAACACTTTTATGAACTTTTTGAGTTATAATTATTTTTTTTTAAGTTATTCATGACATTTTTATGACTAAATATTATTTAGTTGTCTTGATGGTACAAATTGTTGGACATCTATAAAGATTTTTGATTGTTAGCTCAACTTGTGAGACTCGCTTTATTATTTATAACTTGATTGAACACTAATAAAATTTTTGTTCAATGGTGTTTTATTAAATTGAATTTAGAACTAATCAATAGCTTTAAATTGCTAATTTAGATGCATTATCTACTAGCTTCAAGTATAACTATGGCTTGCAGGAACATAGACAACCTAACTAGCACGTATATATAATATTTGAAAAGTAGGGTTGTTACACATATTACATCGACTACAGTTTCACAAACAACCGAAGTTAGAATTACTTACCTTAAGTGCCATGGCTGCAAATGATAATGGAGAAAGCTTGGAGTTGTTGATACACTTTATGGTAATAGAGGGAGGGCGTGAAAAACAAAGGAAAGAAATCCAACTTTTTGGTAGGTAGAGTTGTTAATGTTTACCTTTTAATTCGGTTTTTAATTTTTTTACATTTTTTTTCAACGGTAACACAAAAAAAATTGTGAAGCTGAAAAAGTCTTTAAACCACAAGGTCCAATGGAGGCCCAAAAGTTTTGTTTACTAAATTTAATCAACCAAGTATATAATTTTTTTCAATTGTATATGATGTATTTTATGTGTGTCTGAATATTGAATGTATATGACGTATTTTATGTGTGTGAATATTGAATGATTTCTTGTAAGTATGTGCAAATAGCAACAAACAAGTTCATGAGCAAAATAAAAAGTAAAATCAAACACAGTTAAAACAGTTTAAAGTATAAACTGTTTATGATGATTGATGAGAAAGACAACATAGAATTTATGTAGACTAATTTAACATAGGGAGTTTCATTATCTACTTCTTGTCATCACTCTTTCTCATGTGATTGGCGTACTCTAGCTGTGTGGACCGATGAGATGCTTAGATAAAAAAAATTTCAAAGTAAAAAAACATATTTATTATATATGCTTAGGATCTACAATCAGGTGATAGTTGACTTGGTTTTAAAAAGCGCGCCTTAAGCGCTAGGCGCAAGCCTTGGAGCTTTTTGGTACTCAAGGCGCAGGGTGTACAGAAAGCGCGCACTTTTGGGCCTTTTTTGTGAGCCTTGGCGCCAAAAAGCGTGAGCTTTTTGTACACAAGAAAAAAATTTTTATAGAATTAATTAATTTTTTTTTCTTACCTCTTCTTTCTCAACAAGATTGATATCTTTTTTCTTTTTCCTCAACGAGAACAACAATCTTTTGAAAATTTCTTTTGAAATACCAAATTTGATCAAAGTCGGACTTAAACGAGTATCTTACTGATGTTGTTTTGGTATTTTATGTGTTATAAATACTATATAAATAATTTATAAAATTTCTTCATAAGTGTGCACCTTGCGTACGAAAAGCTCGCCGCTTTTGCGCTTAGCGCTTCCGAAATGGACCCTATCGCTTTTTAAAACCAAGATAGTTGATAAACTTTTACAACTGACGAGTTGACTCTTAGGTGTCGAGTATATTTGTTCCATTTTAAGTTATAACTTACCTTATAATTTGTTACATTTTATTTTTGGTCATTATTCTATAATTTAGAACTTATAATTTGTCTTAATCAATATTGAGTAAATGTTAAAACATTTTAAATATATATTTTTCATAAAAAATGATGAATATAACCAATACATGTAACTAATTAAATTTATTTTCAACGTCGTTAGATAAATATATAACGTCAACAAAATTTTATATCAATGCCTATCAATTGACCGTGTTTCCACACGGGTCTAAAACTAGTAACCTCCTATGACCTATCACACTCTATAACCTATCACCCTCATCATTTTACTGTCACAACGCGCTGGCGGGTACCTGCTCTCGTATATAAAGATAAAGATTACATTTAAATGAAATTTTGACCGGAACTCATTTTCAGTTGCACATGTTCTTTAATGATATTTGATTAAAGACCAAGTTGGGTAGTTCTTAAAGAGATTATTTCAAAACAAAATGAATATTTGATGTGATCGGTTGACTTTGGTGCTTTACAAATCTGTCCCCTGCTCCATTTAATATTTCATATATTCACAACCAGTAAATACAAATAAAGAAAGACTATTGGGTTTGGAGCAACGTTACTAAGAAGATTTTGTGGATAATCAAATTCTAGTTGGAAACATCTTGTCTCACACATTAAGGAGATAGTAAGTTCATCCTTGGAACGGGAAGAAAAGTGGATACAACATGAATGCCTTGCGAGATAGTAATTAATAAGGGTGGGAAGGTATAGTAACGGATAGGTCAAACTCTACTCTATTGGCCGCTACATAAATTTGCAAGCTCGGAGGTGGCTTTTGACGAGTACTCTCCGGATACAAGTTGGTGGCATTGGTTCACTATAGGTCATAAATGTAAGTCCAAGGGCAGGAACATATCTCATTTTAGCCGGTCTAACAAATGAGGCATGATAATAAGCGATGTACCCAAGGGCGACTACACCCAAATGTGTGATCTTACATAGAACACATAGTAGTATACTGCTATTATATCACATAGGTACTAATAGCTCATGAACTGACACATATATATACATATATGAAAAACATTATGATTACCCTTGAAAATTTAAAAAATACAGATATAAAAAAAATCTTATAACAGCTTATTGCAGGATAAAAGCAACACAATATAACCAAATATTATATAAACCATAGATGAAAATATTCATTCCAGAAAAAAAGGATAAATTGGTCAGATAATGTACCTTATTTCATTTTTAAACGGTGAAATCATGATCGAAAATTTGATAGATAGATGGATGATAAAGAAATCGGATGCCATTGAATTACTTTCTGCTGATTTTAGATTGAAAGTATGAAGTGAATAGAGAAGTGGTGTTCTAGCAAAATAAAGAGGTTTATGTAGAAATCACCTTATTTTGAGTTTTAGATCTGGTCTATAGTCTACAGAAGGTACAATGTATGAAGATAAAGATTGAAGAAGAAATCAAGAGTTACTGAGTCTCCATAGGGCATAGGGCGGTTATAAAACTTTAGGGTTGGGCCTTTTAGCGATAGATTGTTACTAGAAGGCAAGACTGGCCCATTCATTTTATTTAACGTTTACCTGACCCAATCTTGGGTTTGACCAGTAGTACTTAAAAAACTACTCGTAAAAAAGTAATGATTTCGCCTATTTACCTTCCACACCCCAGTGGCCCAGTTTGGTTTCTAAGCTTCCAGTGATTTTTTTATTTTTTATTTTTTGCCTATTAATTTGTTTAACAAACATGTACTGAATTATAGATATAGAAAGAAAGTGTTGTATTATTATGTCCCAATGCATATTCATTTTGATCGATGTGTATAACAATTTTTGTATTGATTATCATAACGGAAAATATCTCTGTTGGAAGTTAACCATTGACTTGAAAGGGTGCATCGGTTGGCCAAAAGATACATCCATAGTGATTCATCACCATCTTAGAAAAGGGTGGCGGTTCCCACCAAAGATACAATGGTTCACTTGTAACCATTCAACTTCTATATATAGGATCACATGTCTAAGACGAATTGCAACTGTGTAACAACAATATATTATTCATTCAATATATTTATTACATATTTCATCACATTGCTTCAAATCTTTTTAGCTTCATCCTGGTTTTCAGTGCAAGGGCATATTTTGGCAACAGGTTTTAGCTTCACTTTTAACGCAGAGTGTCTTTAAAAGAAAATATATATGATCTTGCACGACGTTAATGAGTTAAAATGATATACTCCGGATTGAATTTCATGTAACAGTACTTTTTATTACATAAGTTTGTTAAACGAGTTTCAAATTTAGCTCAAACTCGGTTGGAGACCATTTAAGATTTTATCGACCGAATTGAGCTTTTACCGAAGTTTTAGGTTAACTGTTAACTAATCTTTTCCTTAATGCAAGTTTTATCGTATAATTCTCTTAAGGTTCGTGTGTCTTCCTGTTGCTTCTATGTCTGCTGTTGAATTTCTGACCCTTATATTGCGGTCATGTGTTTCACTGGTTAATTGTATTGATTTGTCTCATGAATGAATTTTAATATATGTTTTACATCTAGTGTAGTTTTAAAAATCATCTAAAAGATGGCTCAGTGTCAAAGTCACATAGCCTTTAGATGTTTTGAAAGTTGTATGAAAAACGAACCTCTCGTGCAAACATCTAGAGATGACGAGGAAAAAAGTTACAATGACATATATGTATAACTGTATAACCTGTAATAATTTGGGTTCCAATTGTTGGACCATAAAGCTACATTTTTTAACAAGGATAAAAAGCATATACAAAATATATAAAAGAGAGCTTGTTCATTTGGTCACAACTACAACTACATACACAGCAGGACTAAATAAAACTGAAAAATAACAGCAATAAGTTATTGCTAACCATATGCAAACATTCATGGCTTAATCAATAAGACTCTACCTCTTGGGAACCTGATGCATTGTGGAAAAATAGGCACACAACTGAAATGTCATCCGCTGCGTAGCCTGGTCTCTTTCGTTTCCATTGACCGGAAGCATATTCAACAAGCTTTTTTGCCGCTTCATCCCTATGTACTGCTGATGAAACAATCTCGACCGCCTTTTCATTTGAGACAACATCCCAGACCTGAATATTAAGGATGGAATTAATTATACTTATAGAAACAATAAAAAAAACTTCAATCAAGATTCTTACTTGCACAGTTGTGTACTTTTAATTTAAGTGTTTGAAGTGTAAGAAACTAGAAATTCGAATTATGCAAATATTATTTGTTCGTATATATGAATCATAAGCGACTATGTTTGTGTATATATATGCAAGAGTTGAGAGGATGATGTAGTACCCCATCAGTGGCTAAAATGACAAACTGATCTTGTGAGGTTATGGTTCTTTGTATTACACCTGGCTCAGAAATTAGACCCGAATCTTTGACAAAAAAGTCACCAAAAGCCCTGGAAAGCGCAAGTCCTGGACCTGGACCTTCAGGAGTCTCCACATCTGAAGCACGAATTCTCGAAACTCCTGGTTCATCATCTGATTGACAAACACACCCCCCTGACTTATATATCCTTTCGGTTTCCTCTGCATAAATTAAGGGGAATAATGTTAGTGACAAATGTATATATAACACTTAGATGTGGCAATTTAACCCGTACGCTTATGAATGGGCAGGCTAGGACATGTTTTATCTCTAATGAGTCAACCCGCACCATTTTGACCCATTACCTACCCCGTCCATTTTTCACCTCTTGTTACATTCATACAAATTTGAATTAGAAAACACTTACCAGGTAAATTTGGTTTAAAGTCTACAGTAAGCTGAACGGCTACCAAGCTATCATCGTCTGAAGTGGTGCCAAGAACAGCACGAGAATCACCAACATTTGCTAATACAATAAGATCCCCCTGCAAATCATGAAGATAAAAGATGTTACTCTTATTGACTTTTGAAAAAAGACCTTTCCTTTTCAATCATATGGATTTTAATTTACATTTTAACAACAAATATCAGTTGTCAATAAATGTTTGTGTACCTCTCGGATTATCGCTATAGCAGCTGTGCCACTGTAAAAGGTATCGATCACAGGATGAATCTTAAGATCATAATCAACAGTAGAACAAGCTTTCATGAAAGATTTCTTCCACATACCAAATTTATCAAAGTTTGCAGGAAATACCAACTTCCCATTCATCAAGAGTGAACCCTGAGCCATAGCTTCCTGCCAATAATGTAGCAGATAAGCCGGCATAACCTTCTTCACTCTTCGTCCCACAAGATGTCCCCAAGGTCCATGCCCATCAAAAACTCCACAAAACATCACGTCTTCTTTCCCTCCATATGCCTGCAAATAGATCCAAGCGATTACATACATTGTTACATACGTATTCATAGTCTCTTTATATCTATATATGTGGGGGGAAAAAAAGAAATTCGAATAGCTCGAGGTTAATGAATGTTTTACCTCCCATACTATGAAGCTATCTTGATTTATTCCTTTATTTCCTCCCTTAGAATAAGCTGATACATAATTACCAGACCATTTAGCACTAACGTTACCAGGAGACGTCAATAGTAATCCATTTTTCCTTGCTTCTTTTGCCAAAACTTCTGTAATTTCTCTTCCAAGACTAATCCTTCGTTTCTTGCCCGTTGTCATATTCTTTGTTAATCCGCTCAAAAATGACGAAATTTGAACCATCTTATCTACAATTCAAGTGATTATCCACAAAGTTATTGCGGTTAAAGAAAGAATTTGGCTCTTTTAATAATCTAATAATCCCTTAATATCGAAGAAAAAATATCAATATATTGTATGCTAAGTACGTAGTAAAGGTTCATCAATTTATCTGATGAACTAAATTCAAACTTGATATTGCCAATATAACAAGTATATCATACATGTATATGTGTGTGTATTGTTTTTAGACCACAAAGGAGATTACGTAACTAGTCAACTATTTTAAACTTGTCAACATCAATCACCAGAATATATCTACACTTTAAGCTAGAAACATATAACTAGTTTGACTTCTAGCCAATGAGCTTTAGCTCAATTAGCATGGAGAAATGAAAAAAAGGATTTGAGACCATGGGTCTTAATAACGGAAAATCCAATATTTTAAAATTGTATCTAAAATGACTGGAAAAGTTCAAATCCGATCCAAGACAGGTTTTACCACAATAGGCTTTTGTGAGGCGGGCTTTTCCTGGACTGATGGCTTTGGTGGGCTTTGGCTACCAAACATTGTCTGTCGTTCGCGGTTGTATGGGGTGCCATTCACCATTGAGTAACCCAGGTAGCTGGACATTATTTTTTGTTGGATGGTTAAAAAAATTGACTTTTGACTGTCTACAACCTTCCGTATGCTATAGTCAAAAAATTGACTTTTGACTGTCTGCAACCTTCCATATAAGACACACTTAAAACTTCTACGGAGAAAATTTTTACTGCGGATGCTTTATGTTTTTGTTAAAAAAAATAAAAATTGATAGCTAAACTATATTACAAAAGGGTAGTTGATAGATTATTTAGACAACTCGTGATCAAATTTTCATTTGGAACTTAATGAGGCTTTGACACCAAGTAGGTCAAATGAGTCTCTTTCTTGGACCATAACTAAATAAATAAGAACAAAATAGCAGGTATGGTCTTTCATCGACATCTTAAACGACCATATCAACCGCCTTCATGGACCCAAAACGACCACATGGAGAGATATACAACCATGTGATGGGCGGTTTGGCATGTAACATGTCCAAAAATATTATCAGAAAATAGAATCTCCTAAGTCCACATAAGGGATTAGCAAGGCTGATCTTAAAAAAAACATCCTAGAGATCCGATAACTCGATGAGCAAGTGGCGCATCCAAGATTTTCGACCAGGGTATAAACTATATATGGTCCATGAACTACCATGCTATACTCCATTTGGTAAATACATGACTAGTAACAAACTTTTTATTTTAGTTTCTTTACTCTAAAGAAAGCTACATTATTTTTTGCAAGTATAGAATGTTTAGGCATCCATATATGTAAGTCCATCCAGATTTGAATAGTTGATCTAAATTATTTGATTCCATAATAGAAATTCAAGCATTATTATTAGAGATTCCATAATAGAACTTCAATAGGTATATTCATAATCTTTTTTATTTTTATTTATTTTTCATTCCTATAATTTTTTTTTTTAAATGAAATTATACAAACTCCACACAAAACCTATACATACATACATATATATATATATATATAAAGTGCCCATTATATGACTAAAACCTATGACTTATGATAGATGAGTCATCACACATACCACTATGATCAAGACCAAATGAGTTTATACAATATTAATAAGAAATCAAACTAAACTCATCTGAGAACCTATGAAACAAACTTCTTAATCTAAAACTATATATATATATATATATATATATATATATATATATATATATATTGCCTTGATAAACAGGCAAAGAAAGTATACAAAAATAAATAAATAAGAGAAGGTAAAAGAACCTTGTTTTTTAGCCAGCTTTAATTTGTTTCAATGAATGATCTTGAAAGGGAGATATGAGTTAGATTAAAAAGCAGCCAAGAATTGAAGTTCACCAGAAGCTAGCCCACACAGAAACAGGGAGAATCTGTGGAAAAAAAAACAAGTATATGATGAAGAGCTTAATAAAGCTTCATGTAACTTCCACTCCATGTAAATCAATCTTATGGAAGTTATATATCTTGGTCAAGTCACATTGGAAGTTATTAAAAAAAGGTTGTGTACATACCAATGTTCTTACAACCACAAGGCTGTTTGTATTGATCAAGAAAAGATAGGTGGGTATGGATGATATATATATGTATGATGGGCATGTGTGCTAAACCGGGTCCATGGGCATGTGTTGTACCGGGTCCAGTATGCAATATAACATATTAATCATGTACTAAGGATTATTGGATAACTACTTTTTCAGAGTAGTACTAATATTTCGTTTGACTCCTTTGGGTTGTGATTATGTCCAATTACAACCCCTTTGATTTTTTAGACTTGACAGTGATAAATTGGTCTAGTTTAGTGGTTTGATTGATATTTGAGTTACAATTCTAAATGGGTTTAGCTAAACATCTGATGATATGCCCCTCATATCCAAGAAGGTTCATGACTATAAAAGTCATAAACAAAGGACGGGCAATCCGGCATTCAAGATTACCGAAGTTTAGAGAGAATTAGCATAAATGATTAGATGCCTATCTACGGCAACTAAATCAGGAAAATTAACCCTATATATGACGAAATCCTTACTTTGATGGGCATTAACCTATCTTCGGCCTCAAAACAAGCTCTCCTATAGAAGGAGAGATCATCTTCATCATTCGATCATTCAGATTACAACACAAACACCTACAAGATTAGTTGGCGTCGTAGTAACTTAAGATAATCGTCAATAGTTATTATACAACAACCCTCACACCATACGGACGACACGGTTTGGTGTTCAATCACCATCGATAAGTTAAATTTCGTATAACATATCTCATAGATATGGGGTATTATTTTTGAAAGATGATAGTGTAACGTGTAAAACTTTGCATTTCCGAATAATTGTACGCTTTTAAAGAGAAATACTCCGTATGTAACAGAAACCAAGTTTTACTTGCTATCTCTAATTGAACTTTTTTTGAACGGCGAATAGTCGAATGCCCGAATATGTCTCTAATTCAAATGACTACTTAATTACTATATGTCTATATGTACAAGGAGTATGTTTTATTTCCTGTAGAGCTAAAGGTCAGATGTGGAAAATATAAAAAATATATTTATATATAAAATGAGAAAAATAAGAAAGTGAAAACGATTTTAGCATGTCTTATACGTCGAATAAGATATTTTTCTTTCAAATATGATCAATAGACAGTACGCGTTACTTGTGTAATGACAATTTTATTATATGTATAATTTAGTTTAGTTTAATAATAAAATTTTTTGTATTTTTTAAAACTTAAAAGAATATCGATAAGTGTTAGATGTTATTTATTCGAACCCTAATATTGACATTCAAAATAACCAGTATGCTAAAAGTTCTTGATTTATTGATTTGTATAATTAATAGCACAATTATTTAATTGTAGGTAGAAACTATACTCCCTCAATCTTCATCAATCATAAATCTGTAATACTTAGAAAGAATCTAAAAATTGATGCGTTTAATGTTTTTCACTTTCTCATTTTTAATTTTTAAAAAGTAGAAAGAATTTTCATTTCTAGAAACACAAATAAAAAATTTGAAAACTATTATATTTCAAAACTAAAATATATATATATATATATATATATATATATATTCATTTTTCATATTAAAAAAACATGCTCAAATATACTTGGTTAAGTGGAAGGTTGGGATGAGATGAGGGAGGAGGGTGACGGGGGCGGGGGCGGGGGCGGGGACATGGACGAGGACGTAGGAGGAAGTGTTAATATAATTTAAGGTTTTTAAAATTTAGAAAATAAAAAATAAAAAGTGGGAAAACTATAGAAAAAAAAAAGTAGAAACATAAAATGTTTTCTTTTTAAAGTAGAAAACAATGTTTTCTCTTTTTCAATAAAACTGTCTTGAAAAAGTATGATTTAAAAGCGTTTTCTATTTTTCATGTTTTTTTTTAAAAAAAAAACATAAAATGTTTTTCTCAACTAAACAGCCTTTAAAAATTCTCAAATGTTGTGGTATTATCATTATATATTATTAGTAACAAATAATAATACTTTTGGTTTTCCATCTATAAATAATTCACCAACTAATACCAAAACACAATATGTAATATATCGGCGTTAGATAACCAAAAATCAACCGTCGGCAAAGCCGATCGTCGACCACTATCATCTTTATGTATAACTACGAGAAGATAAAAAAAATCTTATGTGACACATTTATTTAGAGGATAATTATGATTTTTGCTTGGTATTAACTTTTTCAAATAGTTGGTATGGTACTCATTCTATATAGATTATTAATTATTAAAATGATTTTTATACTTATCATATCGTCTTATCATGGTTTCGACATACAGGTATAAACACTTTACCCTTTTATGGCTTTTACATCGTTCTAGCCGGAGGTCCTTATGGAAGCAGTCTCTTTACCTTTGGGTAGAGGTAAGACTGTCTACAGCTCACCTCCCCCATACCCCGTTCAAGGATTGAGTACAGTTGTGGTTGTTGTTGTAATTTTTATACTTATCATTTTATAATCTTTTAATCTATTTAATCTTCTCATAATATGTATCTATAGTTGGTGAATCTATTAAAAAAAAGGGTAAAGAAACATAGATTAGAAGTGAAATAGTGATATATAAGGTCTCTTTCATTTTCAAAGAGTCATAACAATATGATAAGTTGGTTCATTTGATCTCCCAACTTTATTTAACCATTTAATAAAAACTAAAATGTTATTTATGTGCGATTCGACAATGTAACTATGACGGCAGTGGTGGTGGTGTGCGACAGTGACGGCGATATAATGGCGGTGACGGTGGTGGTGATAATGACGAGTAATGTAGATAATATGATTTTGATAAATTAACCCAGCTTTTTTTTAATCTGTTTCATTTTTAAGGAATCATAACAATACGATCTGATCGGTCATTTGATCTCTTAATTTTATTTAACCATTTAATAAAAAGTAAAACGCTATCTGTGCGATTCGGCGGTGTAATTAGCGGTGACGGCAGTGGTGGTGGTGTGCGACAATGGCGGCGATGTAATGGTGGTGGTGGTGGGGATGACGAGTGATGTAGATTATTAATGGAATATGATTCTGATAAAATTTACCCCCTGCCCCCACCCAACCCCTCACCCCAACAAAACTATGCCTTTTTCATAAGAGTAATATTATCTTGATTTCGTTCTGTATATTAGGACTTTTAGCGTAAAAATATATCCTTAAATGGAAAGACAAATATTTTCTTACAACTTTAATATGCTTTGCTTATTTGATTCATAATTTTGTTTTAATAAAAAGATACAACTCATCTCTATATAATCTTTAAATCTTATAAAGCTTGCATCGTCCTTGTTGAAAAATTACATTTTTAGGATAAAAAAATTTAACAATACATTCTTAATGGTAAAATTATACCATGTATCCCTTATCTTTTAAAATATCTCCACTAACAGTTGACATCAATTATTTTTTACTTTAATTATCTACACCACTCGAATACGCTACAACCGCAACATTTACCACTGCTACTACCAGTCACTCTCATCATCACCGGTCGTCGCCCCGACCACTATCACCATACTTATTATGGGTATCCTTCTAGTATTTACACAGATATAACACCCTATGGATAAAAAGTATTGCTATATTAATGTTGCCGCCATACTATAATAATCCTGCACTTTCACTTTTTAATTATGAAGTATATATATTTTAGTGTATATTCTCCCTATTTGAAAACAAGTTGCTACGTTATTTACAAAACTATGGATATTTGTTATAGTTTTCAACATACTCTTATCCTTTTAGACAAACACAAAAAAGATAGTTCAGATATACAAATAAAAATAAAATATAAAATATTATATATCAAATTATTACACGAATATGTCGATATAAATCTAGTAATAAAGATTACAATGACTCGGCAACAGTAGTCACAAAGAAAGGACACTTTTTGATTCCGGGCCAATATGAACCAAGCAAATTTTGTTTGTAATTATTATTAAATAACTTAATAACTTTACAAACCATACAGTAAGGCGGTGATAAAATAATAATAAACATCTTCAAAGTTAAATAAGTTAAAATATCTGAATGGCTAAAAACGAAGCTGCCATAATAAGGATTAATTAACTAATCAACATGATAGTTATAATCATACAAATCCATGATTAAAAAATTAATGACAATGCTTTTTGATTATAAAACCAAGTTAAATAATGTCGATATTTTGTTGGCCTACTACTAAATTGTGTCATCATTGTTAACGATTGAGACGTAAATATTATATTCGAGTTGAACACTTTTTTGATATTATTATAATACGTGTACAGTTAATAAAATATAAAAATTGTCTTATCATGATATAATTGAATATAGACATGAATGATGTGCGATTATTATATATCTTGTTTAGAAAATAAATTAGGTACGTTGTTATAAAATATGATGACGAAACACTTTGAAATTGTAAAAGTAATGATTATATGGTTATTAAGGGTATAAAGGTTTTAGATTGATTTTTAGATATATAAATTAAGTTGAATATTAATCATTCTTCATATGAAAAATATGAAGTTTAACTATCATTTAGAGCTACATTCATAATTAGTTAAGGTTATAGATTAAAAAAAAAAAATAAGCCCAATTTGATCAATTTTCACCTATTCGTTTATCTTTTTAGCGTCCAATTTATGGTTGTTATTCACTGGCCCATCTATATTTTCTGATAAAAAAAAAAGAGTATATTTTAATGCATAGAAAAAGCATAAAAATATGGCAAAAATTGGTTAGATGACACGCTTATTTTAGAGTTTCTAACTAATATGACACTTGAAATGTAAGCCACCAAAGTTTATGGGGTTAATTACCACAGCTTGATAGTGAAATATAACTTCTAATTAATATTAGTATATATCATATAGTTGATCGACATTATTATAAACAAATTTCGTGTGAGTTTCTTAACATTATGTATGAATCAAGCCAATTAGACACTGGTGACTTTTCGAGTTGAGCTAGGTCTTGAATAGCCATCAAAATTTTCTTTTGGGACATCTAAATTGCATTGCGTTAAAAAATGGTGTATTCCAAACTTCAGCTCTAGCTCATTTCTTATAAGAACTCCATATTAATATCAAACTCGACTCAAGCTTGTTAAGGCTCGGTTCGTTGAGTTGAGCAAGTCGAACTCGAGCAGCTCAGATGTATCTTGACTCGTTTACGACCCTACTCTTTTGAACCCCATAAAATAACTCAATTTGAAACTACATA
The DNA here is from genome assembly GCF_010389155.1 of Erigeron canadensis. Taxonomy (NCBI): domain Eukaryota; kingdom Viridiplantae; phylum Streptophyta; class Magnoliopsida; order Asterales; family Asteraceae; genus Erigeron; species Erigeron canadensis. Next base: position 37,663,579 of record NC_057765.1, read on the forward strand.
CTGTTAACTTGTGACTATATGTTCACATGCATAATGAAATGTTTCGACAAAGATAAACAAATATGAATATGAAACATTTCAACAATATGTATATCATCAAATTAATAGATTGCAATACTAACAGATTTACAAGTGGATTTAAATCGAACACTTTTCTTGTTAAAATGAATGGAAAATAGAAAGGGCTAAATGCACCGAAATGCAGTTAACTAATCCCAAAAAGTTATTGTGTGCACGAACTTTAGGTTTGTTTTATTGTATTCAGGAAACTTGTTCAAGAGTCTCATAGTAAACAAAAGTTACCGGGTAAGAAGTTAGTCGGTCACCACTTTCACGTTGACTCGTTAACTGCTTACGTGACATGCCTACAATAACTTTTTGGGATTAATTTATGCACACAATAAAAATTATGATTTACATATTATAAGTAGGAAACCAGTTCCATGTTTACTATACCCATCTTTTCAAGTTTCCCAAATACAATAAAACAACCCTAAAGTTCGTGCACACAATAACTTTTTGTGATTACTTGATTACATTCCGGCGCACTTAGCCTAAATAGAAACTATGGATATTTGTGCTTTAATTAATTGAGAATTAAATTAAAAAAATCATTCAATAGTACGAACTTTTTGATGACGAAAATACCCTTTTTGTTTGTGACAATATATTAAGAGCACACACCTTTGAGTACCATACAAATTGCCTGGTCTTGTCAAGGAAAAGGCCACGAGTTTGAAGGCAAATATTAGTTGTCACTGAATGACGTTACTTAAAGCAATATACTTGTCTCTAATGAGCATATCCTTAGATTCACATTTATGTTCGAACTTTAATAAGCATTATTGCATGAAGTACTCAACATTCAAATCTATATCGATGTCGATGGCGTTGGGTCCACGCTTTATTGCATTCCACGGAGGCACATCAACCAGACGATTCACAATTAGGTTAGAAGTTTGATAGCATTATTGCACGAAGTACTTAAAACTCAATGCCATTTCTACGTCGCCGGCATTGGGTCCATGAATTATTGCATTCCATGAACGGACATGAACAGGACCCTTTCGGAATGGAGAAAAGACTAGTCTGGTTTAGTTGGTCGGAATGATTTGCCTAAATCACGTGCATTAGGGAGTCTTAGAGTGGCTGTATTACAGTTCTAATATTCCATTATATGTACCGGGGTTTTACTTTTACCCTCTTTTTTTTTACTGATTGAACACAGAAAGAATATAGTTATGTCAAAGTTTCGTAAGGGACTATATCATCATCTTTATATGTATTTAATACTGTGTTTGGACCACATAAACTTAGCAAGTCCAAATTTAAACACATTTTATTAAAAGAAGAATAAATAAAATACAAAGGGTTTGGAAGAATATTAGTTGTCAGCTAAATAAGAGGCTTGAATCAAAATTATTGTGTCTAGGGGGTATACATCATTAAGTATCCAGAACTTAATAATTGATATTGATAATGATTTATATGACGCAACAGAAATTCCAAAAGAAACTAGTAATATAGTAGAAGTCAACAAACACCCACCTGATGTTTCTAAATATCTATTTGAGTTTGTTCATCCTATTCAAATGTATGTGATTAAATTATGGGCTTAAAAACATGCCCTGAAAGGATATTAAGACACAGAACATGATAAAAGATTATGATTAACATTGATAAAGAATGTAATACATGTGTCATTCATTGTACGCATTATTTGCCTGATTTTAGACACTGTTTACGACACTTGACTTTAACATATTTAATTTCATAGAAATTCTAGATTACCATGGTCTCGTGATTGCTCATTGCAACTGCGCCAAATGACTGGTTTGATCGGATTGGAATTGTCTTAGGAGCTTGAGAGACTCATGATACAAATTAAGGTCCATCCCGTCAACATTTCTACCCACTCTTGCTTTCAATATCCCCTAAAACATAGTATACAATTAGAAAAGTAAGTTTCTAAATATGTACAAACACATAAAGGAGTTGGTACTGCAAATTGATGTCCTTCTCTACAGGTATATTTAGAAGGCTGCTATCCAGCAACGTCGCATTCAACAACTTGCTCTCGTTGCCTACGGGGCACTAAGCCACTAACTCATGGATAAGAGAAATTCCACCCACAAACAAACCAATACAGATCAAATGCACGCCAGTTCATATGATACACACAAACGCGCACGTTGTTACATTTCATCAGAGTACGGGGTAATATAAAAGTAGAAAACAGCTATCAGTTTCCATCTTAAGAGATGGACAAAATTGCAAAATTACTTTTTATCTCATCTCTATTATTCTACTGCTTTCATTAGAAGAATGGGCCAAATGGGGGCAGGCTTCATAAACAGAAATAAGAGCAAAGAGCAATTACCCTACTGCTTTTATTAACATTTGAACATACTGTGTACCATTTTCAGCAATAATGACTATAGGGTTACCTTTTCTAAAAAGTGAAAAATAACTTGATTAGAAGTTTAAAACTTAAAAGTCCTACCACCTAATTTTCTAATTAGGAGAACATGATAATGATCTTTATTTACAGTTATGGTTACATTTCATATTGCTGCTCATTATAGCCGTCATTACTCACTAAAAGGTCAAACTCGGCTTTGTATGCAAACTAAAACAGAAAGGACAAAAGATATATATAACTACATCTATCCAGCATGGTTCTCATGGTAGAATGTGTATAAGGGATTTGGAAGTAACATGTGTTTAGTGCACCAAAATTAATTTGGTGCAACAAGTGTAAAATAACTTAATAAGGTACATCATACATGTGTCGGCAGAATCCTCCCTACGTTTTCTGCCATAAAAAGATTTTTCTCATGATCCCTCCCCCATATGTCATATTTAAGAGCTTACGGATTATTAATGTAGATGAGCTTATATACCTCATTACTTGGTTGAATCCAAAGTTCTCCAATGAACTGGTAAAGAGATCCCACATGAAGATCAAGTCTTAAGTGTTGGGTGTCAACTGCCAGGGTGGCACTTCCATCAGCAATAATAGCAATGGCCGTCTCTACACTATACTTTTGTAACCTATTATCAAAATCACAAATGAATATAAAACAGATGAAGGGCTTATTCTTTGAACTTATATTAACTTGATGGAAATGATAATATTCTATGTTCCGAAAAGTGTGTACGAAACAATGTATTAACGGAAAAGACACTACTTAAACACAAAGGGGGGGGGGGGGGGGACTGTTAATTACATTAGTTTCATGAGATGCCATTTCTTTCAGGATCACCTGTCCTAATGTGGTACTGTAAACAAGCATTAAGCCATTAAGGCAATATGGTTAAGACACAATATTCGGCCCTCACAGTTTCTTAATGATCAAATGATTAAAAATGAGACCCTTCAAGATTATTAGCATATCATTTCACTTAAATGAAAAACTAAACACGCACGTACATAAAAGCAAATGGTAAGTTGTAACCCATGTTTTAGATCCCACTACAGACATAATGCACTTTGTCAGAAAGACCGTGGGCAACTATATTTACAAAAAGGTTTAGTTATTACGAGTAACATTTTGTGCAAATATCATCTGGGATAATAGTATACCTCAAAAAAAGAGATGGGAACGCTAGTGAACAACCATGGAACTTCAAAAAAAGAATTTAGATTCATCAATCAAAAGATTTCACTCACTTTCCTGTAACACGAAGGGATGCCCCTTGCTTGAAGTGCGGTGAAGACGAGTTGAATTCTTGTAAAATAACTAATGCACCAGATGGTATATCAGCTGACGCCATTGTGATACTAACAATTCACCAAAAACACAGTAATATAAGTAACTTGAGTAATTATTAGTCCTTGTGTTTATAACATAATTGTCCTTAATGAAGCGAAAAAACACATCTATGTCACTATCCAGTTAGAGGGGGGAAAAGGGTAAACCGACAGGGATCCTTTTCGGGCTGCCAAGGGAAAGTCGAGGCCAAAAATGGGTCATAGGCCATCTATTATAAGATCGAATGTTGGTCTTTTAAGTCATCATACAAAAACAGTGTGACATTTGGCATTATAGGAAACAGAACACAAATGTGAAACAAGTGACCTAGTTTGAACATCAGATAGTGGTCCAGTAGTTAATGTATATATAACATTCCAAAATTTTAAATAATTGATTTTCATGACATAATTATTAGACAAGTAAGAAATTATTGGATAGAATATCAAAGATGATAGATATATAATACAGGATAATATATGAAATAAAAACAATAATGTTTCATTGAGACTCTTACCAGCGATTTAACTTATCAGAGCAAGATTTCCAGTTCACTGTCTATGCTTTATTAACCAGACTATACACTACCCGACCCGACCCGACCCACTAAAATTATGAAGTGTATATGAATTCTAACTCTTAAGATTATGTAGGTTTTGACATCAAAAGTTTCACCTTAGATCGTTGGTTTCTTACAACTCCATTGATCTTAGGTTCAGGCCATTTAATTTAAGTAGAGCTTCGGGTCGTAATACTATTCTAAATTGTTGTAAATTTGTAATTTTGAGTTTTGTAAGTCAATGATTGGGTTAGTCCGCACTGTGATTAGTTTAGTCCTTTGTAATTTTTCTGGCTTAGCCCAATTTGGCCCAAAGATAAGATACCTTTTCTCTTTTAGTTCAGGTTCGATGATAAGTCAACTAGTCAAGCGGATTTTACCAATCAATTGTTCTCATGTCTACCACGAACGAGCTGATTATTCATATTTGGAGTAACTTGGGACGCCTAAGGTTACGTGCGGCTGATTTAGCCGTAACCTTTCGCCAATTGGTCACTTCATACATCTATAATACCTTATAAAGCAAACTAGATTCCTCCCTTAACTTAATTAAGAATCTGATAAGACAAAAATGCCCTTAAATAATCTTCCATGCTAAGCACCCTCTCACGTGATATACCAACTATGCCCTTCAACCATTTCGTCTCTAGCAAAGTAAAACCCTATCAACGCCACAACCAGATTGTCTTCCCCACCACCGCCGCATTGCGCGGGTACTATGCTCGTAATAGAATACCCAAACGACTATGTTTGGCTATTTAAAAAATAATAATTCTTAACATCTTTGGCACCTTTTTAATGTTTATTTACAAAACACTGCCAATTTTTGTACCATCTTTTACCACAATCTACAATCATTATAACAAGAAATTGTAGAACTGTAGATGTATACAAATAAACAATTAAATATACCCAATCATTATTTGCTAACTATTATTGATCAGTAAACTGTGTAAAAAAAACAAAAAATCACCACTATTGTCATCTGTCAGTCGAATAGACTCATTCAGTTACTCTTACAAAACTTAACACATGTTTACTGAATCTAATTATATGCATACAGGCATACAGCAAAAAGTAGTTTTTCTTGCAACTCTTAAAAGTTGCAACCGAGAAAAAAAATCCACTAAAATCAAAATCAAACTACATCGTAAGAGATGACTAAAGATTAAACGAAATACATTTACATGATCACAGACACCATAAACCAAGGTTCACTGTTTTTAGCCTTTTTAGTGTTGAGAGTGTACAATGTAAATAAGAGCTAGGTGATAAGGTGAGTCAAGGAGACAAGGACCATTGCACCATAAAAATCAAATTTTTAGCAGATTGATGGGAATAAATTACAACTATGAGAAGAAAAGGAATGTATATTGGTAGAATATGAGGTTTGTGGTACAGTTTGTCAATTAAGACCTTAACTTTTACACAAGTTGCAACCTTAATACAATCATACCCAAAAGAACAAATTCAAGTCACCAGACCTGCTTGTTGCTAGATACGGTGGTTTAAGTGAACGGAGTGCCTGTCATGAGCCAAGAATACCCTGCTGGTTACTAGATACAGTGGTTGGGATCAAGGCATGATGCGGGGTCGTATGAGCTAACTCCAGAAAACCCATTCACGGTGCAATTTGTAGGCTGCAACTTCCCAAGAATAGGGAAAATATATTGTTATCTACGATATTGAGTCCCAATATGAATGTAGATCATATGTGCTTGTTTAAAGGTTCTATTGTGCCTCGTCCCTAGAACCCAAAACAACAAGGGTACAGAGAGCACTATCTGATGTACTATAACTATTTACGTTTTTCCCTGCAAGGATGAAACACAATTGCTCGTCATCGTGTCATCTAACTCTTATGGTATTATGCCAGCTTCAACTCAATGAAAAACTTGAGGCGACGCATAATACTCGCTTTCTTTAAACATGGGCCTTAAATCTTCTTTCAACATGAACTCTGTAGGGAAAGAAACCAGATGTCCCTTCACTGCTTGTAATCGATCCATTGGATCGATCGCCTTCACATTTCCATCTTCATATGCTTCAAGCTTCTCCGGAGCTATTCCTAGATCAATGGTAGTATGTCCCAATTTTCCTTTTCTTTCAGTCACACATTGTCTTAAAGATGATCTGCACGTTTGTTTTTGAATTGTATTGAATAGAAAACCACAATAACAAACAAAAAATACTCGTACAATCAAAGCCGGGTTGGGACATTCTACCTGGAATGAATAAGATCATTAGGAATACAAGAGAAGACATCTTCATAAATCATGGTGTTTGTCTGTCAATCATAAATTGGAAGTGTGACGGTTAATCAGTAAGAAGTAAAGATTATCAACTTTTATTTAGACTTCATTTGGATTTGCCGGAACTAAACTTACATTAGCAGTTGCCATCCATATATCCTTGTAGGTAGAATCAATCACAGGGTCGGCTATTTTGTTAATCTGCGAAGGAAAAACAAGCATATGAATTTTACTAAACCACCTTCCATTTTAATAATGCGCTTATAAGAGATGTGCTATAAGCTATGTGCCATGAACAACCTCTGTACTTTGAAGACCAAGGTGCTCAGACCATAATGAAAGGCGAAGACTCAAGGCAAATTTCCCGGCTTTCCATTTATTGCCTCCCATAGAAGATTCAACAACTTCCTTATCTTCAATAAGCACTCCAATCTAGAAAAGAAAGCTTTATATCAACTACAATGTACGTAAAATAATACTGACACGAACCCATCCCATAATAGGCTCGCATCATGCCATAAGCTAAGTGTACAACTCACTCCCAAAAGCTAGCTCAAAGGAGGTGGGGACACCTAGGCTTATAAACCACCAACCAATCCCATACTTGGCCGATGTGGGATCATATCAATACCCCACCCTTTGAAGAGCCAACGTCCTCGTTGGTCACGGCTATGTTGGTCACGGTTGACACCCTTCGCCTTGGGTCCAAGCCACCACTCCATAGGTCACCACTCCGAGCGTGGAACCTCGAAAGGTAGGGCTGGCTCTGATACCAATTGACACGAACCCATCCCATAATAGGCTCACATCATGCCATAAGCTAAGTGTAAACTCCCAAAAGCTAGCTCAAAGGAGGAGGGGACACCTAGGCTTATAAACCACCAACCAATCCCATACTTGGCCGATGTGGGATCATATCAAATACATCATGCATACTTGAATCCAGGATTATTAAATTACCTCGGAATCTCGCAATCCAAGCAAGCTTCTATCATTAATATTAGCAGATCCAACCAAGACAGTGTTATCATCGACTATCATAACCTTGCTATGCACATACACCTGCAGTATAGATAGAAAAACATTACACAAGAGACGAATCTTAAGAAAGGATGTAAAAGGGATTGGGTATTAGAATATACCGGACTGGAGGCAACTAGACCGTTATCGGAAAGCTTGCCATAAGCCCTTAGACCGTAGAAAGATATGTAATCATGAACTTTAGGACCAAGAAGATCAGAGAGATTGTGCAATATAGAACTGTTTCCTCTTGAAATTGTTCGATACTGCCAATGCATGATGGCTCTTACAGATGCTGCTCCAACATCATCTAGACCACCCTGTAAAACTTAACTATGTAAAAACCAAAATACTAAGACATATGAGTAAATCTTTAAAAAAAAAAAAAATTTTTAACTGACCTGGAAGCCAGGTAGAAGTGGTATAACAATGATGACCCTAAAAAATTGTTTCTCATTGTATGCTCTCAAAATACGCCTATACAAGGACTCCAACACACGATTTCGTATAATCTCATCTCCGGAAAGTCCTGAGATAAAGAATTGGTTCTGAAAACAATATGTTTTCAATAGATCAGCAAAAATGAAATGAAAAGCTTCATGATAAAGAATTATAAGCTAATAAATATCATTTTTAGATGAAGTGTAGATCTAGAAGATGAATGAGTTTATGATGTACCTCAATGTAAATGAAGTGTTCAGCTTTTTCAATGAGGGAACAGTAAGCTTTGTGGATGCTCTCTTCAACTTGACTTGTCCCGGCTGACCACTGACTGACACTCCTTACAACCTAATTGAAAGAGACATTCATGGTCTTAAATTTTATTCAAACAAACAAAAACTTTTATATTCGAAGATGAGAGAGTAACATTCAATAAATTCTGAGACTGATATACAGAGAATGTACTACGTAGCAAATCCAGGACATGTTATGGCACAAAAGACCCAGTAGTAAACAATCCTAAAATAGATAACGGCTAATATATACATTGTTATGCGTAAGCATATGAATTATCCACTAATGCGGAGCATCTGTTACAGAAACACATCGTTATACTGTGTTACATATATATCGCATCTACCAATTAGCATACAGTACCTAGACCAAAAGTCAATCATCTGTTTCAGCAAGTTTAAGTTCAGGTATCACCATACAGTAAAAAAAAAGCCATGCATACGAAAAGTAATACAAATTTATGGCTTGGTTTTAAAAAGCGCACTGATGTGTATCAAACCAGAAAATAAAGGAAGAACAAGAAAAGTGATAGATAATCTGGATTAATGCCCCAGTAGCCCCTAGTTCCTAAGAACAATGATAATATTCTCCATACCCGAAACGGTGACCTAATGGCCTTATTTAACCAAGCTGACAAGTTACCATAACTTGGTGCACAAGATACTAAATTAATAATAATAATAATAATAATAATAACAACAACAACAATAACTAATAATAATAATAATATGCGCCCTCCTTGTCTGGCCCAACCCAATGGGCCTCTTGATTCGTATCATTACTCCCGCCCGCAAAAAAACACCTTGTCCTCAAGGTGTGGAAACCTGACTGTATGATTCCAGGATCCCAGACTCGAACTTGGAAATTCATCTCGTATAAATCCTTGTGATGGCCAAAAACAACTAAATTCAGATTGTATATGAAGTATTCAGCCAACAAAGATGCTGACTCATTGAAAACAAACACCTCTATCCCGATACCCGTCAACTTAGAAGTCGAAATCTTCTCAGCCGGTATTGAAGTCCAACTGGAAACAGGCATAGTCGGCTCCACATGTAAAATAGATTGTGACATCAACTCATTAATACTCAACAAAGATTGTTTGACTGTACTCAAGCTATCACCAGTCTCCGCATGAAACTGCTGCAACTCTATATCATCATCCTTTCCCGTCCTTGGCCCTGTAAGTTGGGAATTAAACAACAAATTCCCACGTACATGAAACCCTCCTGTCTCGGCTCAACGAATATTCTCATAACCCGAAAACCCTCCCTTCAACCGTTGACTATCAATAGTCGCTTCTCCAGTAAACAAGGAACCTCCCGGAACAGAAAGTGAAACACTTGGTTCAAATAACACAGCTGGAGGCGTGGACGGCGTAGGGTTTATTACCAAAGTGGCAGGCAGTTGAGAAGATGGTCTTGATGGCGCCAAAGCAGCCAACTATTGCTGCACTCCAGCCATAATCAATTCTAATTTTGTAAATCTTGAATCCAAAACCAATTCCAACTTAGCAAATCTTAATTCTGTTTCCAGTTGACTTTGTGCCGTAGCCAGTTGAAATTGATTGGAAGCAGCCATGAATTTTTGCAATTCAGTTGGTTCAGATGTTGCAGAAACTTCATACTCTTTTCCTGAACCCATTGGAAGTTTTTTTTCCCCCGATGAACAGTAAACGCGATGAACAGTATCGGCAGTGAACAGTGACAGAGGTGAACAGTGCGACGAACAGTGCAGCGATGAACACTGATCTCGGAATCGGCTCTGATATTACCAAGTAATTACTAATAATAGATAATAATAATAACTAATAATAATAATTATCATTTAACCCCCTCTAAGTCATACGACCCTTAAAGTCTGGACCCATTAATCAGGCCCATCTTCTTCCTTGATTGATATCATTACTCCCGCTCACAAAACACACCTTGTCCTCAAGGTGTTGCTTTGAAATCGTGCCTAGCTTAATTCCAAGATCCCATATCTTTCTTTCTCGGGGATGATTGAAAGATCCAAAAACATGTCCAAAACCATTCCAAGGCTGCTCATAAGACACTCGACGCCCCCAAGTCATAACACATCGTTTTAGCTTCACATAACTTGGTGCAACAGGAAGCTCGTTTAAAAGGTTAGACTTTGGAAGACCATGTTGTATGTTTCTAAGCCCATAATCAATCGCTCGTTTCTTGACCATTGTGAGTAGAGAAAAGGAATCGCTTAATGGACAACCTTCAGGCTGGATAATTGTCTTACCAGCATGATTGAAGGGACTTTCCTTTCCTTGTAGTTGTTCACGGACCTGATCTGTAGTGCTACTGAACTCACCATCCCTTCCATTCAACTGATTTTCTTTCCCTCCAAGACCTGTTACTTTGGAGGCCGAAATCCCAAGAGATGGTGTTATCATGGTGGTCAACTGTGGCTGGGTTGGTTCTGACTGCGTCAGGTGCTGTTTCTGTTTCTGATCTGCATTCTGATCTACTTGCTGATCTATTTCCTCCTTACTCTTCTCGGCTGCCTCGGTTTGCCTAACCAATGTTTGGTCAATCCTGGTCAAGTGTGCATCTTTGGACGTCCGTATCTCTTCCCTGAATTCCCTTACAAGGATCAAGGCCTGTTCAACATTAGCTGATATGGCCCGTAAAGCAGCATTGACATCAACACTCATACAAGCCATAATACCCACAAGTTGCAAGATCCAAAGCTCTGATACCAATTGATGTGCATCAAACCATAAAATAAAGAAAGAACAAGAAAAGTGATAGACAATCTGGATTAATGCCCCAGTAGCCCCTAGTTCCTAAGAACAATGATAATATTCTCCATACCTCAAACGGTGACCTAATGGCCTTATTTAACGAAGCTGACAACTTACCCTAACTTGGTACACAAGATACTAAATTAATAATAATAATAACAATAATAATAATAATAATAATAATAATAATAATAATAATAATAATAATAATAATAATAACTAATAATAATATGCTCCCTCCTTGTCTGGCCCAACCCAATGGGCCTCTTGATTCGTATCACGCACCTCAGGCGCGCTTAAGCGCTAGGCGCACCTAGGCGCAAGCCTTAGAGCTTTTTGGTACTCAAGGCGCAGGGTGTACAGAAAGCGCGCGCTTTTGGGCCTTTTTTGTGAGCCTAGGTGCTAAAAAGCGTGAGCTTTTTGTACACAAGAGGATTTTTTATAGAAATAAGTAATTTTATTTTTCTTACCTCTTCTTTCTCAACAAGATTGATCTCTCCTTTCTTTTTCCTCAACGAGAACAATAATCTTTTGAGAATTTCTTTATAAATACCAAATTTGATCAAAGCTGGACTTAAACGAGTATCTTACTGATGTTGTTTTGGTATTTTATGTGTTATAAATACTATATAAATGTTTTATAATATTTCTTCATACGTGTGCGCCTTGCGTACGAAAAGCTCGCCGCTTTTGCGCTTAGCACTTTGCGCTTCCGAAATGAATCATATCACTTTTGTGCGCCTATCGCTTTTTAAAACCAAGATTTATGGTAGCTATAAAAAATATCTCTAGGTTAGAGGTTGCAATTTCAACCCATTTACTCGTGTATGGTTGATTCGGGTTTGTTGTATCTCTATCTCCTCAAAGTAGTTGGGGGTAATATAGGAAAGTTGATGAACCATATCTAAACCTTGTTAAAAGTGGAAAACTATTTTGGACAAGCTAACATAATAAGGTGCACAATTATTGAGGGAGCCATCTTTTGTTCTTTTTTACTCAAGCCTGTAACAAATCATTGACCAATCCACCCACCCTGCTCCCTTTTCTCACCTCTATGAGAGGCAAAATGAGGAACCCTTTTGGAAGAAACAACATTATTACTGCATTTTTTAATTAATATGAAAGAGCTAGCAATTTAAAGAGTTTAATCTTACCTGACAACGACATGCAACCCGAGGACCTACTTGTCCAGATTCATCTGCAGAAAGAACGAGGTTACCTCGCTCCTGATTCTCCCACCATTCTTTATCTGAAGGTTCCATCCCGGAACGCGCCACTACATCAGAGAACAACCCCTGCTCAAGATTTAAGCTATGCCGTTCATCCACAAAATCTCTCATTGGCATATCTGGGACTATAGGTTCAACTTTGGATTTCATGAATGAAAAGGAAACCCTAGAAGGCCTACTCGGTTGACCATGAAACTCTTTTGACCCATTCCTTTTTGGTTGAGCATTAGAAGCATCCACCTCATCAGCCTCTTGGGGAATTAGCAGTGGGATGTCTTCAGAAGACACCGAGGAAGAAGAACCCTCTCTGTTCAATAATTTATGAGAAGTATCTGCAACTGTTGAATTCTCAACCTCTGGTTCTTTATTGTTTGCCATGTAATGTGGTATCACCATATGCTGCTGAGGCATAAGTAGAGGAATACCTTGCTCATTGGGAGCTTTATTTCTCTGACAGAATAATAGCTATACAAGATCAGTAAACAATTCAACTCTCACTATAAAGCTATCAATATGAAAAAGAAAATAAACCAAAACCTTTGCATAATTCCAACGTTGAACAAAGTGTCGAGCAACATCACGACATGGGGGTCCCCACAACGCACAATGGACATCATGCCAGGGCATACGAGGATATTTTTCACGATCAAGCTCATCCTTCATAGTATCTTCCCACGAATTTGGTTCAGATTCACTGTATATGTGATTGGAATTAAGATGGTTTGGTATCAGAAAGAGCTTAATGCAAGAATCCAGCAAATATATATTATATTATTAGCTAAGTTATTCTGCATGTGGTGATTTCAATAAAATGCTTTGATTCATATTCTTATATAAACATGTCGGAATTATCAATAACTGAACAAAATATCATGGAGACATAATATCCAGAATGATGAACAATGACTTACCGTGGGTTATAGTAGTCCTTTCCAGGCCAAAACATAGCAGGATCATCGCCCACTTTGTGCTCATACGAGTCATAACGCCCAAAGCAAAGATCAAGTCCACCAATGAAGCAAACATGATTATCAACAATAACTAATTTCTCATGGTGAGACCTACATATGTCAGAAAATGAAAATAAAATGCAGTTGGTGACTATAAGAAACAAGATTCTATAAACAAAGTAGAAAACAGAAAGAAAAAGGTAAGAGATGTTAAAACCAGGGTACAATGAAGCCAGCATAGACAGCTTACCATAAATACACACCGCTAGAGAAATGGTCTGGAAAACGTAAAACTCGAACATTTTCATGGATAGCAACCAGCTTTTTCTTACTATAGACACTATTAATTTTCAGTGCAAGAGCAAGTTCTTTGTACATGAGAATGTAGATCTGCAGTCAAAAGTTATCAACAGAACATATTAGATTACAAGAAAAAAATAAGGAAAAACCATGCAAATTAATACATGTCACTAGGATAGAGCACTCACTCCCACTCGGTTGCGTTACTAAGAACTCACACTACTGGATTCATCTATGACATATGAAATGCTGAAGATTAGTTGAAAAACCAAACTACATCTATATTCCCATATTGCAAATTTCTTGTACTTCGTCCAGTTCATGCTTATTATTATGGGTTCTTTGATGTTTCCTTTTTCAGTCTACAAGATAATAATTTCACAAAGTTCCCCATCATAATAGAGTACCTTTTTTTTACTTAAAGTGAGAATGTTATAGGCTATATCCTATTGAAACCATTATCAGGATCTTCTTACACCTTGCCCCAACAAAAGAAACTAATGCGAATAAAAATATGTTTCACATACTAAATGGTCTTACAAGTCAAGAGCTTACCTGAACACCTTGCTTGGCTTTTGCCTCCAGCAAAGCATCAAGGCGAGAAGATGCATGGGCTTGAAAAGGTCTTCGCAAATAAAGTTCTGGACACAACCACCACCCGCACATAAATATCTGTACAAGACACAAAAATCTAAGTTTACTGAATAGCAGTAGACAACCACAAAGAGCATATGCTGATCAAGCTTGTCATACGAGTAACAAACCTCTGATTTTGCCCCTTCAATTGCCAATGCAATTGCTTCAAAAGCTGCTCGACCGTCAACAAACCATTGAGCCTGGCTACCATCATCTGTCAGACCACGAGGTGGAGCAAAGGAACCGAAACGATGAGGATAACACCAACCTTCAGGAGGACGAAGTCCAGCATCATTAATTGCAGCAACCCAGTCCCTGACTTTAGCTTTATTTCTACTTCTAATCGTTATGCTTCGGCTTCCACATGATACCTATTGTATTTACATGGTCAGGTAAACAATTACCAGTCATTATAGTTAACATAGTCATTTCTCTAATTTGTTTGTTTCAAGGAAAAACTGTATAAAACAAATGAATAATGTTTCCAAATAAGAAGTTAAGAGCATTGATTTGTATGAATATTACCGGTAGAAGCATATATGTTGTAACTCAGTCGGTGTTTTAAAATGAAACAGTACATCTAGTCAGATACAAGTATACGTCAGTTAGTTACTTTGGCAACTTTGAGGTAACTATGATTTTTTTAAAAACCCTGGTTGGTAGAGAGCCTTAATGTTTTATTAAGATCAATATATGGTAAGAATATCATAAGTTACAAGCAATCTACCCATGCAATGTGGCAGCAACAAATAGTTTATAACGGTTCCTTTACTATTTTGATAGTTTTGAGTAGTTTATTGTGGTGGTCTAAAGCTACAGTGGGGCTAGGTGTTGGGTTATTGTTGTCTACGCCCCAGCCCATTAAAAGGCTACTGAAAGCTAGAATTAAGGTTGCCGGCCTAAATTGATTGTGAAAGCAGAAAGCAGCAGGCCTTATTGGTTATTGCTGGCAGCAAGCCCCTTTAATCAATTAAGCCCAGCTTTAGAAAACTTGGAGACCAAGTTTAGTTAACCATAATTGTAGCCTATATATTCTATTATCTCTTGTACATGTATTGTGTGGAAAATCAATGAGAAAACCTTTTTCCCCCGTGGATTAGTTCACACAGTTTAGTGTGAGATACCACGTTAAATCTCTCGTGTCCTTGTTATTTTCTAGTTCTTAATTGTGTGTGTGTGTGTGTGCAGTTTTGTTCCTAACAGGTGGTATCAGAGCCAAGGTTAACGGCTTCCAAGGTTCTGATTCACACGGATCACACAAATCCGTCACCCAGATTAGGGTTCCGGCCAAGACCAGCTACCACAGTAGCCGCCATCAACCAGGACA
This sequence comes from Erigeron canadensis, assembly GCF_010389155.1. NCBI lineage: Eukaryota > Viridiplantae > Streptophyta > Magnoliopsida > Asterales > Asteraceae > Erigeron > Erigeron canadensis. The sequence goes on from NC_057765.1 coordinate 37,679,100, forward strand.
GCCAGATTAGTCACCACAGCCACCGATTAGAGCTCGGGCAAAGCTGATTTAAGCAGTATTAGGTCTGCTTTGGTCAGAATCAGGTCCGATTTAGGCAGATTTAGGTCTGAATTGGGAAGTTTAGGTTCCAGTGATAATTTTTTGGGCAGTTCAGGGTCTGACTTTGGCAGATCAGGTTTCAGTTGGGCAGATTAGGGCTTAAATTGCCAGATTGGGGCTTTTTTGGGGGTTTTTGAATTAGCATAAGGAAGAACTAGGTTCCGGGAGAGCAGGGGCTGTTTTGGGAGTGTGTTTAACAGCAGAAAAACAGAGACTGTTCACAGCAGGGGCTGTCTCAGAGCTGTTTTTTGCGGGACTGTTTTGATCAGGTATCTTCAAACCAAGTTTTATTCTTTCTTTTGTGCCTAGTATAAGAGCAGAAAAGCAAGACAACTTGTTCTTGAGGCATAAGTTATTCCAAACAAAGCAGAAGAAGCGGACAGGAAAGATTCATCAAGCAGGAGGCTTTGAACTAGGTCATGCTTAGCTAGAAAAAAAGGGACAGAAGCAGGAGGCTGTTGTTTTTTTTATTATTTGGTTGGTGGTTGTTGAGAACGAAATTCTGGGTAGTGAAGATCAGATCATAATTTTCAGCACACCGTGCTGATGTTGAGTTCTTTGCGGGCCTTGATTGGCTTGTTCATGATAAGAGGAGACCGTTGTGTTGCATGAAAAACAGGCAGTAAGGATCCGTTAAAGCAGCTAGCTTTGGATTCATCTCGTTTAGCAAGGTGAAAGAAAACGTTAGAAGCAGGTGGCTCGTTTTCAGGTCGATGGAGATACTTCTTTAAACAAGCATAATCAGAAGTGGTTGGACATTTTAGGAATCAATGTCCGGAAAAATAACAAAGAGTTGAACACTACAGAAGACTACAGATCAAAAGAGGCTCTGATTGCCAAGTAGAGAGTAGTGTGGATTCCTGGATCGTGGATTTCAGTGCTTCATCTAATGCTACCCACAATAGTGAAGCAATACGGAATCTGAAAGTTAGATTTTGGAAAGGTAAGACTGGCGAATGATGAAGTTCTTGATATGACGAGCAGGGTGACATAGGTTTGAAGACTCCAGACGATTCATGGACTTTGAAGGATGTCCGGGTTATTCCAAGTCTGTAAAAAGCAGTCGGTTTTATCGGGCAGTTGGACAGGGGCATGAGGGTAAGTTCGGGAACGGGGTGGAAGGTTCTCAAGGGAAATCTAGTCGTGGCTCGAGGTAAGCAAGGTTCGCGTTATATGGTCAGTTTATCGACTGAGGGAGTGACCATTCCAGTTCATAAAAAATTCAAATCCGGTTCACAGAATCTCGTGGGCAGAAGAAGGTTAGCTTTGCAGATGGCAAACCCAGAGCTACAGGTCAGATTCAGGTTAAACGTGCGAGGAAAGGTTCAGAGAAACCAGTCAGAGTTTTTATGACAGTGGGAGCATCGTGTTGTGCTTCAGTCAGAGTTTCCAGACAGTGGGTTAAGAGAATCGGTATTCCAGCTGTTAGAGTCTCTCTATTTTATTATCAGCTTTAAAAGAAAGTGTTTGTTCTCGGGATTTCTCAGGATCTGGCAGTTCGTTTCAGTGGGAGCCGGTAGAGACAGAGAACAAGTCAAGGGCAGAGATTGTCATGACTGATGGGTTGAAGCTCAGTGGGAGCTTTAACGGGCCTTCAGGTTATCTGAAGAGGAGGCCAGGGGGTAAATAGGACGCGTTGAAGAACATGATTTAGTTCTTAATACAGATGTACAGAAGAGATTGAAGATGGTGCAGTTCGAGGTCCGAAGACACCAAGTGGGAGATTGTTGGGTTATTGTTGCCTACGGCCCAGCCCATTAAAAGGCTACTGAAAGCTAGAATTAAGGTTGCCGGCCTAAATTGATTGTGAAAGCAGAAGGCAGCAGGCCTTATTGGTTATTGCTGGCAGCAGGCCCCTTTAATAAATTAAGCCCAGCTTTAGAAAACTTTGGAGACCAAGTTTAGTTAACCATAATTGTAGCCTATATATTCTATCATCTCTTCTACATGTATTGTGTGGAAAATCAATGAGAAAACCTTTTTCCCCCCGTGGATTAGTTCACACAGTTTAGTGTGAGATACCACGTTAAATCTCTCGTATCCTTCTTATTATTTTCTGGTTCTTAATTGTGTGTGTGTGTGCAGTTTTGTTCCTAACACTAGGGGTGTAAACGAGTCAAGGTTTAAACGCCGGTCATTCAAGTTCGAGCATAGTATTTTTCGAACTCGATCACAAACTTACTACTCAATTAAATTGGCAAGTTTAATTATATATTAATATACTTTTTTCATAAAATCGTAACATGGTTGTCATTGGGTGTATATTTTGAATTGAACTGTAAAAGCTCAATGTAATTAAACTGGTTAGAAGGGTATATAACTATATATGTAAATTCAACTCTTTGGAAGGAACATGATAAATGCTTTATTAAAGAGGTATATATATGGTATCATTGGAAATTGTCTAGTTAACACAAATTGTAGCTCATATGTCCATTTATATATCTTAAAGTTGCAAAAATATTTGACAACACAGAACTAAAAGGTCGGCAGACAATACATTAAGTCACTGGAAAGGTTGTCGACTACGAACAACTGATTTGATGGAAGGAAGAGGTAGTCACTAGGTCTCCCCACTTTATGTTTATGTGTATGATACTATATGCCAACCTATCAATAATAGGCAAATGGAAAAGAAGAGCTGTCTACTTTAATGAGAAGGAACGGTGCTTGCACAAGAAAAAAATATTCCAACATAACACAATTACTAAGTAGGGAAAATATAACAATTTAATGTTAGATATTATCTACTGCATACCAGAAACGAATGGCGCAAGGGATTATGTTCATTGATTTCTTTTGCCAACGATATCCGACCTTCTCCATTCCCATCTGAAGGGGGCAGAACATCAAAAACAATTATGTCCAATGGCTCGGCATCAAATGGATCTTTTAGCAGGGCTATGAATCCAGGTTTCAATACAGCCCATACCTGAGTTTTGGGGAAACACCAAAAAAAGAAACAAGCAGAGAATATGTCAGAGGTCATGATGGTTAATGATTGACAAACTACTAGATTAGTAGAGCTCTTGCTGCCAATGTTTCAAAAAGAGCATTAAATGCATAAATGTAGCAAAAAATCCAAAAATAAAGTAGCAGGACAGATATTGACGGACATACAGGAAGCCGGGAAATAGGGAGAATATCATCAGATATTTATATTTATATGTACATATATGTGCATATGTATTTAGAGAGAAAGAGAGAAAGAAAGATACATCATCCGAAAGAGACTAAAAATAGGCAGATGCTGGTATAAGGTTTGATCCGAAAAAACAAAGATTATAACCGCCACTTAATTGTACTGCATGTATCATATTATTCTCTTACGAGTAATAACTACTAATAAGTAAGGGGGTGTTTGGTGTTGCGTTTACTAAACAGATTTTGCATTTTCCAAAATTGTGTTTTCATAGCATATAATCACTTTTTCATCCAAACACCCTTTTAGATTATTTGTGTTTTATAAACATAATAATCAAATAATCACTTCAAAACGTAATCCCAAATACCCTCTAAGTAACATATATGGTTACCTCTGATCAAATGATGGGATGCAACTATTTAAGTATCAAATCCTTTAGAGCAAATTGTGACCCTTGTTTTGTAATGCATAGGCACACAATGCGGGTTTGTTCAGACAACCACCGAAATCGTCAGTCAGATGCCCATGAATGTTTTTTAAAAAGCACATGAATAATCAACTTTAATATTAGGCATTGATACCTTTTGCCATTTGTCATCACAGCAATTAAACCAGAGACAAGCAGAACACTTTCTGTCATCATCCCTATTGGGAATTTTTGCTAAATGCTTCACTAACACATATTCTTCTTTTAGCTTGGAGCCATACTCTGGACAAAAGGATAATGTAGAAGCCCCCATAAACTTGCAGACCTATTTCAAGGACATTCATGTGTCTGTAAGAAGGTGATGAGGTTACCACAAACAAGTAACTAGTTGGCAATACCTAATAATCTTAAACAGGCATAAAGACATGCGTACATTAGATAGTTTAAAAGAAAGCTCGTCAATTCAAACAAGATAAACATATGCTCGATTTCAAGTTCAATGAATGTGAGCATATCAACCCATTTATTTATGAGTCAACTCAGGTCATGCTCTATAACTAATTGGTCACATGTTGAGAAGATGCCGAAAGTGCAAGTTTATTACATTAACTGTTGTATGTTGCTGAAATAACATCAATTTTTTCATCATATTTGCACACATAAAATTTATGAATATTTAAAAACCGGACAAATTTGTCTTGGGTCAACCAATCCCTACCCGATCATATCTGTCATAAATAACCTATTTTGACCCACTGCCCAAACCCCTCCAAGCTGCTCATTTTGCCAACTCTTACAGATAGTAAAGAGAATTCATGGAATTAGAATACAATAGTACAATTGTACCTCTCTGGAATTTACAATATCCAGATTCCCAAGAAAATGATTCAAGTATTCCTGCATTGCAGTCTTTGCTTGATCTGAAATGGAATGTTGCCTTCCAAGTGCTGGACGTATCATTGGAAGGGCTGCACTTGATGGAACATCTCTGAACAAAAAACCACCTGTAAGAACTATGATCATTATATCAATGAACCAATATTCGCATCGATTCTTATAAAGTTAGATACTTAGTAATCACCTTTTTTTAACACTTCCCTCGTTATTTAATGGCACTACATTGTCATCAAGTTCATCATCATCATCATGCACTACTGCTGGGTGGTCCCCTATTCCTAGACTTTGAAGCCAATCTTTAACCTTCAAAAAGAAGATTGTGCTTCACGATAACACAAGCAAGAAACCATTTATAATTAAGCTGAAGGGAAGATAGACAAACCTGTTCTTGTTTCTCATGAATTTCCTCAATAAAAGCACGTTTCTTCAATGCAAAGTGTAAATAAAACACATGTGAAGCTTTCTTCACTAACTGCCACTTAAACTACAGCCCAGATACGGAAGCAGCATATCAGTGAAAAGTGAACCGGGTAATGAACTTGTAAAGCTGTAATATAAGACTACTTTGGTAGATACAATAAAAGAAGATTGTTCTAACTGGCATGCAAAACATGGTCCCAAACCTTTCGGTTGGAGCATCAAATGATAGGACCGATTTACATCTAGATGTTGAATGCAACTTACGCTAATCCAAATTTATATATTGGAAAATCAAAATGATGTGATTGACGACTAAATAGAAAATTCATACAATGCCCTAAAGATACAAAACCAAAAGTGAGCGATGGTGCGTCCATACATTGCCCTAATAATCTAGCCTTGTAATATGATAATAGAATATGCTTACAAAATCGCTTCCTGAAATAATGCTTAGGCAAACCATTAACAGACATAGCATACTTCCCCGGTTTTATGAAGCACGTTTCTTCAATGCAAAGTGTAAATAAAACACATGTGAATCTTTCTTCACTAACTGCCACTTAAACTACAGCCCAGATACGGAAGCAGCATATCAGTGAAAAGTGAACCGGGTAATGAACTTGTAAAGCTGTAATAAAAGACTACTTTGGTAGATACAATAAAAAAAAAAAAGATTGTTCTAATTCGCATGCAAAACATGGTCCCAAACCTTTCGGTTGGATTTGCATCTAGATGTTAAATGCAACTTACGCTAATCCAATTTTATTATATTGGAAAATCAAAATGATGTGATTGATGAATAAAATACTAAATAGGCAATTCATACAATGCCCTAAAGATACGAAACCAACAGTGAGCGATGGTAGGTCCATACATTTCCCTAATAATCTAGCCTTGTAATTTGATAAAAAAAAAATATGCTTACAAAATCGCTTCCTGACATAATGCTTAGGCAAACCATTAACAGACATAGCATACTTCCCCGGTCGACTAGTCCGATATCCCTACTGGAATTCTGGAAAATAAAACTCATCAAGCCCATAACTTTCTCTCTCCAATCATAATGGAAAGATGAATTCTACATTACATCTAGAGGTCTAAAACTACTGCCTTGGCACATTTCAACCAGCAGTAATTTACTACCAATAAAATAAGGTTATGCTCTGTGTGTTTCAGCCACAAGCTGTAACCACTACAATACCCAAAAAACCTGACGTATCATGCTCAAAAAAGTTGTGCAGATATATCATAGGGCCTCCCCTCACCCTATAATTGGGTTGATTAGGGCATATCCCCATTCTTGTCTTAATAGATAGATATATAGAGCATCCACGGCCCACTCACAATTTGCCTTTCACAATTTTTGTGCAGTTGCAACTTGCAACAAACTCAAGTTTAAAAGTGCCATCTAATTCCCACACAATATTTTTAACAAGGATTGAGTTTGGCAACTTCACAGAATATTTGACAGGGATCGAATTTACAAAATTCACAGTGTTGGTGCTTAAATTTATGATTTTCATACCTCAACTATTCAACAAACAAATTTATTCAACCATTCAATTATTCTTTAACATCCCACCATAGTCCAAACTTTTAGCTCCATTTAATTATGCAAATAACAACGCCATAATTTGCAAGTCCAGTTTCCCATCAAACAAATACAAAATAATACAGTATTTTATAATCTTATCAAGAAGAACACTTGACTTGTTTCTTACACAAAGTGTTTGCTACCTATCTTTCAGTGACTTGAATCTCACTCTAACTTATTTTCTCAACAAAGACTTTCATCATTTCTCAATTCTCATCAATTAACATCATTCAAAACCATATTAAACTTCACAAGTATATCAATTTATTTGACATTACGTATCTATCTGCTAATGTACAACTGTACATATATATACATATATATCAATTAAACTAACAGCAAGTATATCAATTAATTCCGCAAAAGTGCGAAACATATACGAATATAAATAACATATACATCAGCTAGTTTCGCATTATATATGTATGTGTGTAAATAAATTAAAATCAATACTTCAAAGTTCAAAATAAGCTAGATTAACAAAGCTATTCGGAATCACAGCAAACCTAATTACAGATGTATCGATTCAAATCACATTGCTTATTACATATATGTATGTATATGTATACGTATATATGTGTGTGTATGTTCAACTAATAACTAATTAATCAGTTAATTTCGTATTATTGTATATGTATGTATATATAGATGTAGATAGATATAAAAGTACCTGTTTGTACTGGAAATCAATAGTGTATGAAAGAAGCATAGGACTAATATCACCGGCGTCAGGTCGAGAAACATGTACAATTGTGGCTTTAGGTAACTCATCGAAAATTCTAGTAGTTTCCGGCGGATTTTGATGAAACGAGAAAAACGACGATAATCTGGACGGCTCAGATTGCATTTGAACATAGTGATGAGATCCACTTCCTCCGGCAGTTATTAACTGCTCCGATGTTGCCATATTTATCACTCCTTCCAACTCCGATCAAATCAATTTATAAATTAATTTTATGATTATAATGAGGTTTATGTACGTGTATCTATAGATATAATAAATATAGATATATGTATAAATAAACGTGTATGAATTGGTATGTGTAGGATCGGGAAAAGGAAAGATGAATCTAATTTGATTTTCTCAATTGGTTTTCAAGAGTTGGAAGGAAGATTTTGGTAGGTAGTGTGTAAAATATGAAATATGTGTTTCGGATTCTGGTTTTATGGAGCGAATAGTTTGAGAGGGGAGCGGGTTTTCTTTGACTTTTCTCATACATGTTTTTTTTTTTTTATTTTCTATTCTCGGTAATATCGTGGCGCCGGAAAGAGATGGAAATGGAATACTTTTTTGTTCCCAACAACTCATATTATACCTGTGTTCTGTTGGTATTGGATGAAACAATCTTCTGTTGGTATTAGATCAAAGAATTTTAGGGTACGTTTGGTTCATAGGATATTTTTGGAAAGAATATAATCTAATAAAGAAATTGGAATTTGAAAGAATGGAATTTGACGGAATGTTTTTGATTTTTTGAGAATTCAAGTGATGGAAGGAATGAAATTCCTTCCTCCATACCCAAAGAATGGAAATTCCATCAAATGATGGAATGTTTACATTCCTACAGAATGAGATTATTTCTTCTTTGAATAACCAAACGCACTAAGAAGTGAAATTCAATTCCAATTCCATCAGATTCCATCAAATTCTGTAAAACAAACGTGACCTTAGTTGGCTAGTTTCCTATAGTTAAACAGAACAAGAAACTACAATTTTGTTTGGCTGTATTGAAATACTTTCAATGTTTACATGTAAATATTACTTGTAAGTTATTGACCACTCCTCATTTCCTCATTTTCAAGTTGACGATTTGTTAATAAAAATTTATTTTTTAAAAAAAAAATCCAACAATCTTAATTATATAATTAAAAATTCGTATAATCTATCAATCTTAATGTCAAAACGTACTAATGGTGTTACCGCATTAGTGTGTACGATGCGCGCATGTTGCGACTAGAAGGCGAGGACAATGTAAAAGGAAGGTGGTGGTGGAGATCAAGGGAGACGGTAGCAGGTGGAGAAGGAAGGCGGCGGCGGAAGGTGATAGAAGGTCGATGAGAGTGTGTATTGATTAGAGAGAATGGAGGAAATGAAGGTATAATAAGGGTTTTATGTTTAAGTAGGGGTATTTTTAAAAGAAATAATATGCTCAATTTTTTAATCATAGTTCTTTTTATAAGTAATTATAGATATAGATAATGTCATGTGTTTATTAAGTTTGGTTGGTCTTTTCGAATAACATTAATTACTCCAATTCTTTTTAGAACAAATTTTTATTACTAAGGGGTTGGCAATAATTGATGAAAGAACAGTGAAAGACTCCCCTTTACCGTGCGGGAACAACGTTACCGATGGTGAAGGGAGAGTAAGGGAGGAAAATGAGGAGAATTTTGCCCAGAGAGAAGAGTGATCAAAGGGAATATTTGTGACTGTAGTAATTTTTTTTTTTGTGGGGTTTTTTTTATATAAGAGGTATAATGAGGCGTGGGGAGTGAGTGAAAGATGAAATGCCAACAAAATAATATAATAAGGGGCAAGTAAGAAGAAGATGAGATAGTATAAAGGGATTAACTGAACATAAACGGATCCATGTTAATGCTACATGAAAGAGCCATGCATTTAGTTTGAATTCGATGTACACAACCTATATCTAGCATGCTCATGGTTATTTCAAACTTTGCTTTTTGCATTTTCAAGTTTAGACCACAACCTCTTATATATTTTTTAGGCGGATTTACTACTAGGCAATTTTGGATATACTAATGATCGATATATAGACCTAAAATTCACATTTATAAACATTTTTAATTATTTCAATTATTGACACATAAATTTCATTCGTTCATTTTCTCCTTATTACTTTTAATATTTTCATTTGTCTTGCTCTACTTTTTAGACATAGACTGTTAGTCATATATATCATTTTTTGATTTTCTTTTTAGATATCTTAACCTTCAACATTCATTAATACGTTCTTTCAAAAGAAGACGATGCTTATTAACCTATTAATAAAGCATGCGTTAATGGGAAGAAAAAAATAACCAAATTAAACTAAACATTAGCAACACAAAGATATCGTACGTGTACAAGCCGTTGGAATATCAGTGTAATTCCTTAGATAATATTACAATACGATAGAAAAAGAGCGTACTGTCGGACGTTGATCACTTGCCTGAAAAAGAACGGAACACAGGGATGCTGTTTCAGAAAACGAGAACCCAAAAGAGAGTATTTGTGTGTGCTACGAATTCTATGTGTTATATATATTGTGTATTTCTCACTAGTCCATGATCTCCTTATATGCACAAAGTTGAAACTTATGATAATAATATTTATGATATCAGGAGTTAGAGGCATGCCAGGTCGGGTTTTTCCCGGGCCGCAGCAAAAAGAAGCCCCGTGCGGGCCCCAATTTTTCGAGCTCACATTGGTTCAGAGAATTTTGACCCAGAAACCTGTTTTCTGCAACCCCCTGCGTGCGGGTAGGAGCCAGAGTAAAACACAACGCAAGATCTTGACATAGCTTAGAAACTTCCAGTTATAAACTAGTGAAAGTTTATATCCACACCAATGTGGGACAAATGTTTTCCAACTCCAACTTATGCACCAAACACACAACTTTGAGGCTCGATATCTCATTCACCTTTAACCCAATTTGGACACATCTTAGTTCGTTGCGTAGCCTTGGCCAGAGACTACACAAAGATTCTCTATAATGTCACATGACCATATATTTATTATGTCCAAAGTGGTTGAAAAATGCATATTTTCCCAACACAAGGTTGATATAATGATATATACTGTCGAGTGTCGACATTGAAATAGAATGCATTGATGGGAGGAGAAAAGATAAATGAGACAAAGACAAAACAAATAAAGCTAGCTCCATGAGTAAGACTCGTCAACATTCATGAAAATAGGGGTAGGTGTACATTTAAACCAAAATACCAAATGTAGGCCATCATGTAAAGTGTTAACCATGTATTAACTCTATTAGTCCCCACGTACTAGAAGTCGTTATCAAGGTCAAGGGGACCAACTTTTGGGTTATTGCTGGCATTGATCTAGCCCAAATGGCCAAACATGGTCCTTATGAAATCTATAATGATTGATCGACAATCCAACACAACAATCGAACAAACTAATGAAATTAATTTCTAGAGTTTGAGGAATTCTATTTATAATATTGGTAGTTTATGGGCTTGAGTTTTTCCAGTTGGGAGATGAAATGGTATACGGTAATTAACATGCGTTAATTAAGGCTTGAAAACAGGTAAAAATATTGTAACGTGTAACAGGCAAACTAGTTATGTTCGAGTCTTTTTTATTTAAGTGTACACAGCATAAACGGTTAATGTTATATGTAACATTTTGTTTTTTAAGACAAAAGTAGGATAATAACATAACTATATTTAGTTCGATGCCTTGGTCACAATGCAAATTTTTGGTGGGTTGTGAATACAAGATATCATTTTCATGTCCATCTAAATCAAGATTCATAATTTAATAATTCATGCAACGTGATTTTACATGCACATTATTGAGAGAGAGGTTCTTTCTTTTTACAAAGAAATTTAAATTTTCGAACGATATAAAACTGAATACAAACTATTTATAATTATACGAGACAAAGTGTCCGCACGTTGCGGCGGTGAGATGATGGGGTGATAGGTCATAGAGTAAGATAGTTAATAGGAGATGATAGGTCATAGCTAGAGTGTGATAGCCATTTAGCCTTAGCCGTCCGGGCTCCGACCTTCGGATTTAAAAATTCATCGAAAGTATATCGAATGACATCTCTAATGAAAGAACATGGAATTTTAAGAACACCCATATAGTTTTTATAATTTATCGATGTACGGTTTTTGAAATAAAAGATTTTGAATGGATTAGAGAATCAAAATGATTTATGGAAAAAAAAATGAGTGGTTGAGATTTGATGAGAAAGAAAAAAAATGAGTGGTTGAGATTTCTTTTAAAATTATTATATGAATGTTGAAAAGTCGAAAGTTGAAAGTCGTATGGGTTCCGCTGTTGGATTTAAAAATTCTTTGAAAGTATATCGAATGACCATTTTAATGAAAGAGAATGAAATTTTAAGAACACCCATATAATTTTTATAATTTATCGTTGTACGGTTTTTAATATAAAAATTTTTGAATGAATTAGAAGAATAAAATGATTTATGGAAGAGAGAAAAAAAAATGATTGGTTGAGATATGAGGAAAGCGAAAGGGTATTATAGTTATTTTAGATAAATATATAACACAGATGAGAGGGACATTTTGAGAAAGTACTTAAAATTAATATTGAAAATTTAAGTTTAATGTTGAAAATCTAACCTTTTTGCTTTATAATATAGTATATAGATATTTAAAAAAGTTATAAAATATATTCTTACATATTGAGTGAAATAAGATTGTACGAAAATACAAATCGCCAAAACTGAAGATCACCAAAAGATGTACCAAGATATATTATTATGTGGAATTATTATCATGATTATTTTTAATAGAAAGACAGCCATAAGTATGATCAAATTTAATTTCTACAACTATTTTTAAACATAAAACTTATATTCCCTTATAAAGCAAACTAGCTTTAAGTCATTAAAAACCTAATAAGTCTAAAATACCCCTCACCTTAATGCATCTTTCTATGCCACCTCTACAATTGGACTAAACTACCCTCGAATCTATCTCATTCTTAAAACAAAATTCCGCCGCAACACGCGAATATTATGCTCGTTAAAATATATTACATACCCATCAAGGTTATAACTTAAAAGAATAAGAATGGATTTTATAAACCTCTTACCTTACTTATTTACAAAAAAATTAGTTTTTCTTGTTTACTGGTTTATTTTATTTTCTTGTCTATTGGTTTATTTGGGATCTTGTATGTGTGTATCTGAAAATTATAATCCATACTTCACAACAAGTTAAACACCTCGTAATAACTTCATGGAAAATACTAAATGCAACTTTTAAGGCTGTTTATGGCTTTATACAATGTATATAAAAAATCCACTATCTAAATTATATGGTAAGTTTATATTTATTTAATTTTTTTTAAACTATAGCCTTAAAGATTACGTTTAGTACAACCCTAACCTTATATTAACAAACACTAATCAAGGCATACAAAATCCATTGACAAATCCTGACTTGCACTTCAATTTAACTCGACGAATATCTGCACAATGCGGCGGTGTAGGCGGCAGTATCTCGGGAGTGGCAATGACGGCGAACAAATTAGATAATTGATGTAAAATAATTCATATAATTTAAAGAGTTAATGAAGATAATTTAATATATAAAATATGTATGCTATGAATGTTATAAAAAATTAAGAGATTTCAAAAATATAATACCTGATTTGTTTTATAAGTAGTTATAGATATAGATATGAGAAATGATAAGTGTGACTAATTTGATAATTTAAATATAGTTTGTAAAAATTTGAAGTAAAGTACAACTTATGTATAAAATTTTAAATATTACGTACAAAGTAATAAAACTTGAATCAAGTTGTTAATAACCATTGGGTTCACTGGTACGAGAGTCTTTCAATGATGACTTTGGATTAAGAAGACATGGGTTCAAATCCGGATGGAGCAGAGTTTTCCCCAATTAATTTAATTGGAGGTTTCTTTCCCATGTAGTATATTGGAGGTATTGAAGTGGGTAACATTTTGGTCCCGAAAACTCGGGAACCAACTATCATTAAAAAAAAAAAATTTGCTTTTTACATCCTTAAGATTGCATTCTCGAGTTTTTTTTAAAAGAATAGGCAAAGAAAGGATTGAAAAATTTCTCTATTTTGCATTATTGAGTTTTTTTTTTTAAAGAAAGGAAAGGGAAAGAAAAGAAAACATGGATGTTTTTGAAGTAAAAACTTTCCTCCTATTTTTAGGAGGATTTGGATGAAAAACTTTTAAGTTATGTGTATAATTACTAATTTACTCATATTAAGTAATAACAACTTTATAGAAAAAATGACATAATTGTAAAATTATAACTTTTTTCTCTTTCTTTTCTTTTTATCTTAAGAACACTATTAATTTTGTGTTTTCTTTTCTTTAGTTTTTCATGTAACTTGAGAATGCCTTTTTGATATATAAATTTTTTTTCTTTCTTTCCTTATCCAATCTTTTCCTTTTCTAATATTTAAAAAAAAACTCGGGAATACATTGTAACACATGAAAAGAGTTATTGGGTGGTACGCATATATTTTGGCATCCAAATTAGTCACTGTTACTCTTTCGGTCTTTCTTCCATTTCCCCAAATGCAATTCATTGACTGAACAATTTTAAAACCCTGATTATATTGTTACTATTAATCCTATCAATTTTGAACCGTCAAATTCCGTCAATCCCTAATTGAGTCATTTCCAATGGAAATCACATTAATTTCCGATAATAACATAACAGTCGACACAGACCACTTCCATAACTTTACGTTCACAACTTCCATCACGCGCCGCCGCAACTTTACACTCTCTTCACACACTCACCACCACCGCCACGAAATCCGGTCCCAATTGTTACCGATCGACGCCATCGCTCCACCGCCGGTGAAACCTACCACCATACCTAAGTCACGCACCGGAAAACGTTCTCGCGTTAGACGGAAACGAAAAACCGACGGTTTTGGCGCCGGTGAAAGCGGTGACATCGGTGGAGGTTTCTTCGGTGGCGGCGGCGGTAACGGTGACGGTCCATTTGGCGGTGGCGGTAATTTTGGTTGGGAGGAGTCGCCGTCGCCGGGTGATCCGGCTTTCGATTTCATTTACGAGGCGTTGACCTGGTTCGTGTTGTCGAATTGTATGTATTTTGCGTTTAAGCGCGTGGTTAGGATAGTTATTGATGGAAGTGGTGATCGGAGGCTTAGATAACACGAAAAAAACGTGTTAGCTCGGAAAGTCGAGCTTTGCCTCAGATATACGCGGCCTAACTGGTATTCTCGTGGCCGAGGGGACTTTTTAGATGATGCAATGCACGTTACGATGTAACTTTTATATCGTTAAAGATGTATATAATTTGCTTTGATTATGTTTTTAGGTACTCATTGTGTTCTTATTTATGCCAAATGTATGTATATAATTCAGCCATTTACAAGTTTTTTATTAATCGGGTTATTTCTCATGACAATTAGTATGTTTTTATCTTTGTTCCAACTTGAGAATATTGGTGACTTAATTGGTTATTTAAATGTGTATGGGAGTAGTTCATTGTTGCCAAGAGCAGTAGAGTACATGTCTCGTTTGTACCTTTAGTGGTTTATGGGCTATTGGTTATATGTAGATGATGATCGAGGTGTTATGAACGTGCTACTATCACATTTTTGTCGTTCTGATTGGAGTGTAGAATAGGTTCATTGAGACATTGGATTTTGTATCCGCCATTAGGTGTTTGAATGTTCTCATGGTGTTGGAACCGGGGTGGCCTAGCCTAACTTGCTGTTTAGGATGAAAGAAAGTAGGTACTTGAGACCTTGAGTGAGAGATGTAGGATGCTAATGTGACATGGTGATATGGGATCATTCCCTCCATACCAAATGCTCTACTAGGATACCCTCTATATTGTGTGACTTGCAGGTGAGTCTCTACTGACGTTCATGAAACTAAACTTTGGATCAACTGATTAAGATGAGGAGACGAGCAATTAACGGTAATGTCTTGCAGTTATTCATAAATGGTTATTTGCTCGTAAATATATTCAGCTGGGCATTAGTAGGATGCTGCATCATATATCTAGCTACACACTATCACCCAGCTTACATAAATCTTGTGTGCGAACTTCACTAGAAAGGGACCTTTGTCGTGCCATTAGATTTTAGGGAGGTATGTAACATACGAGCTAGGTATAAGAGTCCCAAAGTTAAAAATCCGTTATCGGTATGCAGTATGCCCACAAACGACACTTATAAGTCATAACATAAATATTCGTAGGTGTATAAACCCGAATGTGTGTATGTGATGATCAAGTTCTCGTGGGTGTCAATGTGTGATACATAAACAACAATCACAGAAATACTGAGATTATAAACTCAAAAGATCTCCAAGTACACTTGAAGTCTTGCTTCCTTTTCTGCATACCAAGATATTTGGAGCCTCGCTGCAAACTTAAGATAAAGACATCCCTATCAATAGTTCTTCGGTTTGTTACCCGAGTTACCTTTTTAATTTGACCCTTGATAAATGGGAAGTGACATTTGTACCACATAACTTGATTAATTTATCATAGAGTACAAGTATCACAACACACTGTACAAAAAGTTAATGCATTATTGTGGTAAATTAATCAAGTTATGTGATACTAATATCATTTCCCTTTGAGAAATGGATGCCCACTAATGCTTATGTGAGACTTCGTACTAATCAGTAATCATGTTACCGACATTTCATGAATGTTTGCTACATTCATGTAAGACGGAACAATGACTTGTATTACATGCGGCTACACACACAGGTGATAGGTCTAATATGAAAAGAAAAACATACTTTTACATCGATGATTCTTAAGAGTTGGCTGACATGAACCTTCTTTAGAATTAGGCAGAGTATAAGGAGTAACTTCCATGGAGATATCTTTTTGGCATAAGAGTAACGTCATGTAATTTCTGACTAATGTTTAATGTAGAGAATGTGTGTTGAACATATATATGTGTGTGTTTTACTGCGAAAGAGCGACTCATTCAGACTGCGATATATCAAGGGGCTTAGCTGTTTTCATTTTACATCAGCTCCCAAGTCTTGACTTGGCTAAAATTACCATACATGTTGCTTAATGCTTATTAATAAACGATAAAATTAGCATATGTAAGGTATGAGGATAATTTGGTGAGTCCTTCGACCAGCAATGCTTTCGAAGGCCCAATATTCAGTCCCGGGCTATCAGTTCCAACTTTAATTTACAATTAAACAAATCCGGAGAGGCCCATTTTGAGCTTTTGCTTTTGGGCTAGTTACTTTTGATTTATTTTTCATTGTTGCTAGGCTGCTAGCTATAAGCCTATAATGCAATAAGGTTTGGACCTGAATATGCTCTTCATATATGTCATCGTTAGTTAAACCATAATGGATAAAACTACCAATAACTAATGACTATAACTAGTGAAATAAGAGTGAAAATCTAGCATTTTGATCTTCAACTTTTAATTTATTACAATTGCCATCAAACTGATTTATGTAAACCTCCAAAAATGTGATGATCAAGAACGAAATGTTTATTCAAATGATAACTTTCGATCACTGTGAGAGATTATCATTTCCATCATACATTCAAACACATGCAAAACTTCTAGCCGTATCAAAGCTGAAGACTTTAGACCATTTTTTTTTTTTTTTTTTTTTTTTTTTGAGAATAAATTGAACTTGGATCCCTCTCTATTTAATCATTTACACAGCATACTCTTAAGTCTTAACCGCACACATTCCTTTAAAAATTAAAAGCAACATAAATTCAATTTTTTTTTATCTGCCAATCAATTATGTTATCGAAACTTCGGCAAGTTGTCAAAGTAAATTATAAACATTACATCAAATCATATCTATTCGTATCTTTATTATATCGTGTTTGAATTGCGAATATGATTGCCACTCGTGGATCACAACATCGAGGAGTACGATTTTTGGAGGTGTGCTATAAAAGATTCCAGAAGGGAAAATGTTAGGCACTTGGCAATCGGTATTTGGTACCAAAAAAGGTTGATTATGACATTTCATGTGATTTTCAAAGGGCATTGTTAGAAAAAGTGTGGACAAATTGGAATGCATTGCATCTAATTATCCTTAAATCTTTTCAAACCTTGGATTCTCCATTTGATTAAAAAGAATCAGCCTTTTCTACCATGATAAAAAATGGAAACTAACCTCTCTACTTAGGTAAAGGTAAAGTCCGCGTACATCTTAACCTCTCTCATACACTGTCGAGGTATTGGGGTTCAAAACCCGTGAAAGATGGCACTGAGCATTTTCTTTATTTCTTTTACCTAAATTTGTAGATAACATTATAATACTATCATCAAATTTATATTTTCATTTTCCTTAAGTATCATAAAAAAAAAATAACTTACAATTACATAGATTTTATTTAATACACACAGACATTATTCATGTATTCAACCACTTAATACATTCGGTATTTATTGAACGAAAAAAGATATATATTCTTAATTAAAATGACACATTTTGTAAGGTTTTCATGAGAATTCTATCATGTAAGCCGAGGCACAGTTAAAATCTAACATCTATCCCGTTATAATTATTTTGTTCGAAGTATGTCATTAAAAATTTTTGATCCGTATCACATTAAATACTAAACCTCACATTATCTATACCATTATATAAAAGTTGTACCTATATGTTGAAAAGTTTAAAATTTTGGGTCATACGGAATTATCATTTTACCTTTAATTAATTAACTTGCACAATCATTTCATAATTTTTTAATAGATATTCACTAACCACTATCCCTAAAAATAAAATATCTTTGTATTAATTACCTACACCACTTGACGCCAACACCATCACCATCCGTTGACGCCACCACATCAACTAATGTTATCGCCACCGTATTGCACGTACGGTTACCATGCTTGTACTCATTAATACACCGAATTGTTTTAACTTTTTATGACTCAAACATCATACACCACATTAATATCACCCCAGATTTAAAAAAAAAAAAGGCGGGGATATGTTTATTCCCATTAAGGAAAAAGATATCTTAATTCTTATGAGATTTTCATGCTCAAATATTTATTATTCGGGAAAAAGTTTTTTACTCAATTACACGACTTATTTGAGATGCATAGTTACATACCCTTGTGATCATTTTCGAAATATATTTCTAACCACCACTATGATCACTCTTATGATGTTTAATTAATTAAGAAGGATCGAGCTTGAGATCGTTACTTATTTAATTTAATAAATTGTTAATAGCATGTAAAAATATGTAAACGTACATAAAATGAATTGAAAGTTTATTATTTTATTACTTGTTTTTTAAGATTTAAGATGACATAATGTAAAATTATGAGTATTGCTGCAATCCTCACGAAACACAAAGATAAGTACGTACTTCAAATGGTCAGTCGTGAATAGGGAAGTCGGTTGATTCATGCATCTCCTTGTTTCGACAATCACAAGCCAAGATTCTTCGTACGTACAACTTGATATTTAAAAAGTTAAATAACTACTAGTTTCCTAATCATCATTATACAATTGTAACAAATAATTCCCTGTAGAGGAATGAGGCATTCATAAATCATGGTACTAATGCTTGTACACTAACATATCTTTTATTTATTTTTACGAGTATATCGTTTATGTTTGTCAATGTTTGATAATTTATTTTTAAACATTCACTTGTGTATATTCATTAATGTTTATAAGTTCATTCGTTCATTTGCATTCATTTGTTTTGTGTTCGTTCATAAACAAAAATGGAAATGTAGATACAATTAATCAAGATATCAATCACATTTTGTCAATTACATTTACCTACCTTAACTATTCACCGGTCGTCTCACAAAAAATTTCTTATAAGTTAGGTCAAAAGCCTGTTTATTCCGCAACTTCGTTTGACGACAATTACTATTCTTACAAGGCAAGTGAACATAAATTAAATGCACGATATGTCATAACAAAAATGCAGATACAATAATCATGCATATATCAGAACTTTTCTATGAAAAAGCATACAACGACGTTAATTCACTTATTATGAAGCACACGACCAATAATTAATACTAGCTACATACATCGTCCATGCACAACTCCTACGTACAAAATATATATTTGACGAAAAATATATATCATATATTTCGACATGGGTATATATATATGCCTAGCTATAGCTACATAAATAATACAGTAGTAGACTATAGTATAGACCAAACTCATTATATGAATTCGCCCATGCATTATTGCCAATCATATATATATAAATGTTAGAGCTTAATTAATTGTTAATTAAGCGGGAAGTCATCCAACGCCCAAAGATCAATAGACTCGCACTCAAGCCCATCAAAGTGAATCGACTCATGCTCAAGCCCCAAAAATGTCTCCAAGTCCGATATCTGTTCCTTGAACTCATCAAACCGATCGACATCTGCTATTAATATTGTGCTGGTGTCAAGACCACCATAATCATCCATCACATGATCAGTAGCTAGTAGTGGCGACTGTTGGTCCATTAATGCAGGCGGTGTTGGTGACGACGGGTTGGATTCGGTGTTCTTGACGCACAACTTCTTATTAGCGGCCGGGGGTGAATTAGTTGTAGTAGGGACAGGCGGGAAGTTGAGCTTGGCCTTTTTGCCTCGGATTCGTGTGGCTGCTTCGTCATAGGCTTTAGCGGCTTCTTCAGCCGTGCTGTATGTTCCTAGCCATAAACGAACGCCTTGTTGTGGGTCTCTGATTTCTGCAGCCCATTTCCCCCATGGTCGCCTGCGGATCCCTCTGTAGATGTTTTTTCGGGTTTTAGTACTACTCTTCTTCTCAATCAGTTTGTGAGCCTCATGATCATTCTTGTTACCTGGAAAACATTACATAATTAAATCAGCCATAAAATGATTTATTCCATCAACTAGCTTGTCCTAGCTAATTAACTTAATTTTAAAAGCAAACGCTAGCTGGTGATTCAAATCAATCCCTAGCTACCCATGTGTAGTTAACCATAGTATTACGCGATCGATTTACCTTATAAAAGTATTCATAACTCATTTATATTACCATCATTTTCATAAGTTACTATATCCAATATTTGAAACTTATATTTAAGCTAACCAAGAGGAATATTCTCGATATGACCAACTTTTTAATTCGACAGTTTTTTAACTTTCTGTGAACTTTCTTGGTATCGATCGATCAACTAATTATTTCAAAACAAGTGTTCTTAATATAATTTTATATATACTCAATAATATTTATACGAAAATTAATTATCCCGTAGTAGTATTAATTAGTTTAACCAACCGAACAATATATAAACAAATTAAATAAGAAATGAAACTAGCCATTGATCATCGATACTTATAAAAGCATGCAACAACAAACACTATATATATATAAGATGCATGTATAAATTAATTAAACTCACCAAAGCCTCCGAGTGGCGTAGCCAGACATATATATATATATATATATATATATATATATATATATATATATATATATATATATATATATATATATGCATGTCTAATTAAGAGACTGAACAATTTACAAGATACTAATAAATTTAAGATTAAATAACAAGACATAGGGATATATATAGAATTTTATAAAAATATTACTAGGAATATATATTGATGATGAATATTGAATAGTACTATATATATTGCCAGTGAGTCAAGATGCATAAGATAGCTAGCTTTAATTAGTTGTAATAAATTACTAATTAGCAAGACGTACAATAAATTAACTGATCAACGTCTTGCTTGGTAATTAACCACTTGTACGTATATAATCAAATAGTATATATTCACCTGCAGCAGCAGCAGCTTGTTTAGACTTTGGACTGGAAAAGTAGTTGCCGGTGGTGTTTTGGAGTAGAGATGATGGTGGCTTCATATCTTCCCAGCTGTCGTAGTTGAAAAGATCCAAGTCGGTCCATAGATCATCAGCAGTAGTCAGCTTCCTGCAGTTTCGTTTCTTCGCTATAGGATCAAAGTCAGAGATCACTGCTCCTCCGCACATTTTAATTTGCTCTTAATTAATTATCTTGCTAAAGAAAGATATGATAAATGATGCAAACAAGAAAGAGAGATATAGTTGACAAGGATGGAGATTGGAAATGAATTACGACAAGTGTATTTATAGTGGATGCTTAGTTAGGCCTCTGCCAACCCTGAAGCTCTTCTTTCATCTTCCACACTACCACATCATCTTTTCTCTCTCCTTAAATCACATTTTCCTCACTCACTGCCGACCCTACCTCTTTTCACCTCTTCCTCATCTCTTTCTTAACTTTTATTTATTTATATTTTTGAAAAAAAAAGGTTTTTTTTTTACTTTACATTGTAACTGGGCCCGCATGGCCCTTCCTCACTCGACGATGGGCGGAAGAGCGAAGAAGTTTGATCCTCACGCCAAGCCGTTGCCAACCCAGGAAGAGAAAGCACGCCGAGCTCCAATATGAGTGATGGCACAAGCCTTATAAATTACTGCTCCGTAGAATTAAATTATTACTCATTATTTTATTTAGTAATATAAAGTTGGTCACAAAATGATATTACTTTTCTTTTTGTTAATACTTATACAGTAATAGTGAACAAACTACATAGAAATGGTATAAACCATTTCTTTAAACCCTAGTAATCGGAGATATCTTCAAAATCCAATATGTGGGCCCCAGGGGTGAGTTTACCCAAAGGCTCGGGTTCAAGCCTTGAGATTCTTATCTCAAAAAGTATTTTTTGAAGAGGGGCTTGGAGGTCCAGAAAATATGTGCTTAAAATTGCCTTCAACATGTCTGAATCAAAACTCACTTTTTAAAAAAGAAAAAAGGAAAATACTCTAGCGAATCTTCAGATTGTTATTGTACTTTTTAAATAAATATTAGAAGACTACCTTCACAATGTGACGACATAAAGGTGGCGGTGACGAATGGCGTGCGACGGGGGAAATGTAATGAAGACGGTGCGGTGGCGGCAGCGATTGACGGCTACCTCGATTAACAGTTTCAACAAATTAATACCATTAGTTCTAACAACTGTACATTCATTTTTAGAGGTAGTTTTGGTAAAATAAGAGTGGATAAAAAATCAATAGAGTGGGATATTTTAGGGATAGAAAATGTTTGAAGTTTCAAAAAGGAAAGAATAGTTTTTATTATAAAGTAGTATAGTTAAACCATGAGGAGTGAGGGGTCCATGAAACCCCTCTTTTTATTAGTATTGTGATATGTGGAGTTCCCCTCCTTATGAGGGGTTCCCCTTGGAGTGAGGGGTTTCTCGTAACCCCAAATTCATTGATCCCACTTTTTCATGTGTCATCATATCAAGTCATTGTTTTGATTGCTTCTTGTATTATAGTTAAAGGAAAAGTGGAAGTGTGGGGCGTCCAAAATCGAACGAGGTGGACAATTTTTTTTGCCCAGAACGTCCCCGGGGGTGATGTAGCGGGCTTTATCGGGGTGTTCCCGGGGCGTTTCATGTGCTTTTTGGGCAGAGAACGCTTCATTCCGCATAACCTTATAGGGTTGGTTTGATGTAAAAGAGTGGGAGAACCAAATATGTATCATTTATATAGGTTATGTGAAGATAATATTTTATTTGAACTTAGGTTTGTACGGTTAATCTGGACATTTTTGTCACCATTTTAACCATTACCTTCATCACCTCTAAAATGTTTACATAAGGATTAAGGAGGTTTCAAGCTAAAAAAATTTTATGAAAAAAATGTGATGCCTAATTATTATTTGCTGGGTGGAATTGAGACAATGAAACTTTACTAATATAAACTTTCTATGGGCCGATTAGATAACTTTACTAACTTTTATAGCTTTTGCATTATATATATCTCAGATTTTTCTAGATCAGTGCGTTGGTGGTCTATTGATAGGGTCTTAGATTTTGGGGAAATCCATCAGGATTAGAATCTTACTTTCTACATTTATAGGAGAGAATCATTAGGGGGTGTCGAGAGTCCTGGGTTATATCCCGTACATGCGTAGTTCAAGCTCCGCGTACTGTTCAATTGGATGTCACTATGGTTTCTTGAATGCTAACTAATAACAATTAACTCGCTGTTCAAAAAGAAAAGTTAAAATTTTAGATGTTTACAAGAGTTCTCGAGTGGATAATCTAAATAAAAGGGTTGAAAAAGATCTCCCACAAATAGAATAAGGCAAATCTTTGCCTCCGTGGAAAGCATGATTCATTCGGATCGACATGAGAGTCCAACTACATTGCATTGCCATTATCTATGTTGTATATTTGAAAAAGGTTGACCTCCTTGCTTCTCTCACGGTACAACTTTTGTGATTTCTTTCTATCAAAGAATTATACCGACGGTTGATTCGTGTGCGATACACTGCGTATCGAAAAAGTTTTAGCCGTTCCAACAAATTTTTTGAATTGAAAAATTGCTACCTGTAATTGTGATCCGTTTGCCAGAACCAAGGGGTCTTTCTGTGAAAACCTCCACGAACAATCGTCGTTTTTTGATGTATAGACGGTATACACTTGAGTAAAAAGACTTGCACAAATGTTTGTAAACATTATACAGCTAAAAATTTATAAACATAATATCTACCAATTAAATTTTATTAATATATTATCTTATTTTTTCTTTTTATTGAACCACCTCACACGTTACAAATGTTTGTAAAATATTTCTCAATTAAAAAGCCTCTTCTGTTTAGGTTAACCTTTAAGGTCATTGAATCATATATTCTTTGATTTGTTTAAATATTAATTTTTATATAATGTTCCAACATGAACTTGCAAAACGGATGGGGAATAAAATTAGATGATGACACCTTTTAGTTAAACTTAGCCGCACATTTAGGCAATCTGACAGGTAGGAGAAACAAGTATCAATTTGGTGGGTGGAATTGCCGTTTTGAACTGATGCAAGTTTTTTGTTTTGTATGAATTCAAACAAATACATAAAGGACATGCTCCTAACTCCGATAAAATTTATTGTAAAACAGTTTTGAGTAAATTACGTGTATCATCACTGTCCTTTGTTTTTGCAATTTTTACTACTCCGATGATATATTTAGAATAGATATCCTTAAAAAAATAACCTATTTACATGAAATTCCTATTAAAGATAACCTATTTTGTTTTCGTCTATTTAAAGGATCTTATTTTCAAAAAATTCCTAATAAAGGGTATATCATTAGTTTTTGACAGACGGAGCTCGTTAAGTGCCACGTCATCAGTTTTGATGACGTGACACTTGACTTTGACCGGCCTAATTTCGATATATATATATATATATATATATATATATATATATATATATATATATATATATATATATATATATATATATATATATGAGTCGGTCAAAGTCAAGTGCCAAATCATCAAAACTGATGACGTGACATCGGTGACGTGACACTTAACGAGCTCTGTCTGTCAAAAACTAACGATATATCTTTTATTAGGAATTTTTTGAAAACAAGATCCTTTAAATAGACGAAAACAAAATAGGTTACATTTAATAGAAATTTCATGTAAATAGGTTACCTTTTTATGAAATTTTCCCATATCCTTATTATCGTTTTACACATGTATGTCATAGCTACTTTTCAAAAACTATTTCAAGTATTTTATAGTTTACAAATTTATTTAAATCATAAGCTACATAATATTCTGATGGTCTTAGCTACTTGAATAAACAAGAATCATAAACTCGAACTCTCGAAAAACACGTTCGACATACATATATAAGGCGACATTCAACATATCTTAGGTTAGAAACTCTTGAATCCACTATTTTTAGTTTGGATTTTGATAATTTGATATGAAAGGTACAATTTATTCATACATGTTAACTACAACTTTTAGAATTATATTAAACATTTTTCCTTTTAATATATATATATATATATATATATTTGATAAATTTAAGAAGCTCAAATATGGATTATAACCAAAGTCGTTAAGGACTTGCGGATTCATGTACAGTTGGGTGACTAGTAATTAGTAAAAGTCAAAAACAAGTAAAAGTGACAAATTAGAAATGAATTAAGTTAGACCCAGAAGTGTGCAATACACACACATATTCTCTAGATGAAAATGGACTTCCACACACTTGTCCATGCATGTTACCCGCAGCCATAAATATCTACATAAATTTTACATTTTGTGTTTGTTTTTCTTTTACAGTACATATATTTCCTTTATTTTATTGAAAAATGATAATGACAACCTTTAACAGCTTATTACATGCATAAAAAGTAATACTTAATATATATCAATAACCGTTCCCTAAATTTTCGCAAGACAAATACAAATTTTAATGAATCAAATTAATTAATAATGACAAGAGTTGTCATTAAGAAAACTCTATACTCTTTTATAAAACAAATAAATTGTTCCATTATAAATTACACCAAAGTATGCTTAATTACCGTATTATTAAATATTAACTTTGATCTTCATATTAAAATTTATTGAATAGAGATGTCAAAAGTTCATATCGGGTTATTTAGTGCAGATTTAGTAGTAATTACGCTCATTGCTTAGTTCTTTGATACCATTCATTTTTCATGTTAAAACAGGATGATACGAATGAATTTTTTTTCATACATTTTCTCATTTAGTCCATTAATTTATAACAAAAATCGCCTTGGTTAGTGTCATTCACATTTTTTTTTCTTTTTGCTACAAAAGTTGGTATGTGTGAATCATCCATTATGTTGCCCAACATGAACCAAAATCATATGATCTTTAACCATTTTATATAAAAAAAAAGGGTTTGCTAAATACGGGTTGTGTTTAAGGTGTATAAATTGTTTGTACACTTACCATGAAAACAGGGGGCGGGTGTATAAATTGTTTGTATACTTACCATGAAAACAGGGGGCGAACTTTTAATATGGAAGGTATAAGTTTTTTTTATGCACGTTAAATACAGTCTTATAAAGGTTGTATTTAACATTTCCCAAAAAAAAATAAATTTATTGTACCAGTCTAATTTTTATTTTATTTTGAATATATCAAATAAGTTAGCTAATAATAATAATAATAAATAATAATTATTGCCGTGTATTGAGCTATAGCCTTGCAATATCAATGTTCTGTGAAGGTAGCATTTGCCCCTTTGCAATGTGCATAGTATGGACCAAGTATTGAAGAGTAAGGGAACGATTCAAGTATTCAAATTTGAAACAAGAAGATCAAACATTCAGAAGTAGAACCAGTTATTTTTCAATTATTTTACAAATCGAAAAGAAATTACGACAAGAATATGACGACCAAATCACACAACCTACTCCATCCAGTTTGGTCAGACTAGGTTAAGTTATTCAACTTTGTTGTTCCTGGAGACTTTGAAGTTTAAAACATCCCGCATTAACTTACTATATTCTAACTTTCCAAGTGAAAAAAAAAGAGTCAAGATACACACTTCCTAGACAGCTAGATGTAGGTTATTCTTTAGTTTGTAGGTCTCATCTTCCTCGCACGATCCTAGAACTAAACAGGACTCATAAGATATCATAAATATGCTAAAATGGATCCAAAAGTATAAGAAAATCGCAACTATATTGTCAAAGGAAAAGGCTTCATGAATAAGTCATTTTTACAGTCATTACAAGAAAAACAGGACAAAATGAATGAGTGACACACTATAATGCAACATGAGACCAGGAATACAACACTTATGATTTTGTAAAACCCAGAGGTATTAAATAACTACTTTTTTCGACGATTATTGCCCATAAATTTGGTATTAAAGGGGGTATAATACAGAAATATGTAAACACAAATAAAAGAAAGGTTACGTGACAATACTCAATTTAAATTCTTTGCTCAGCTGGCCAATTTGGTGAGGCGGTGTATGGTGCTTCTTGCAACCCGGTTTCCAGGATCTATGTTCATGACAGTTCTGAGATCTTCGGCTCCAAGCTTGTATTTCTCCATGCTCTCATACAACAGTGCACGTTGTACCAAGACAGACACGTTTTTGCCATCTTGCTCCAGCACCTACATAGCATAGCAGATTGTGTGAGCTTGTAGAAGATCAAGAGTTGCTACGAGCATTTCCAGAATACAGAAAGAGTTCAAGCAAATGTATGTTCTATTAACTACTAGTTGTTAAAAGACCTAGGAGGTTAAGGGTGTCTACAAAAATCACCTTGTTCAACCTTTTAGTCTCAAGCGAAACATGTATCCTTGATTTACTTCCTAAAATCAAAATACATCACTAATATTGTATCGCAGCTTTTTTTGTGAACTATTACACTGGAATATAGACAAAGGGGGTGTGGTGGAAAGAAAGTACTTTCCGATGGTCCATGGTTAGGAGCTCACTAGAAGAAACAAGATCATACACCATGAGATATGTTTTCTGCCAATTATAGCATGTTGGTTGATTATGCAAGTTTAGACATTTCAGGTGAACTAGATTATGGAAAAACATCATAAAGTTTGCTTTCTAAACTGTTTGACATCGACCACCTTTACACTAATTATATAGAAATAGCAACCTGGGAAGCTACACATGAAGGAACCCCTGAGAGGATGAATGTAAGGTGCCAAGCTCATACTATTGATAACTATGTTTCCATGTTGCAAAAGTTTATTCAAAATTTTAAAAACAGAAAAGCGTTCAAGAATATAAGAGTATCTTTGTCCTCATCTACTCACAGAGGAGAAGTTTAAAATTATAAGTTGAAATCTCAATGGTTTTGATTAGGATATGTCCCATATAGACACTTGGATGAACATCTTGGCTGAGACACAATTTATCAGTAAATTTCAAATTTAGGTGGCGTTTAGTTGGGTAAAACACCCCTTGTTTTCCATTTTTGTTTTCAAAGAAAACATGAAAAACAGAAAATGCGATCAAACCATAGTTTTCCAAGAAAACAGAAACACTGTTTTCCACTTTCCAATGAAAAATTAGAAAACTCTTTTCATTTTCCATTTTCCAAAATTTCAAACCTCAAATTACATTAACTCTCCCCTCCACGCCTTCGTCGCTGCCCCCCGCCTCTTCCCCCGTTACCCCTCGCCCCTACGCCCTTGCCCCATTCCACCAAATATATTAGAACATGTTTTCTAATATGGAAAATGAAAATAGCATTTTCTAGTTTTGAACGCGTTTTGACTATTTTCATTTTATTTTCTAGAGATGGAAAACTCCATCTTATTTATAAAAAATTAGAACTGAAAAAATAAAAAACATTTTCCACAACTAACCACGCCCATAAGCTTTTATATAGTACTAAAAGCCCTATTAAGAATTATAACCAGGGTAACCTTTTACCAAAAAGCCTACTACGAAAGCCCATGTACGAGTAAAGTTGGTGCACTTGAACTTTTATACAACATGCATCTCTCGAAAATAACTCAGAACCACATGCAAATGCCGCATAATGTGACATTTGTGTAGTTGAATAATATGTCTTTCACCTAAATAACTGTGCATTAACCTATGAAAACAGATCTACTAAAACTCTAAAAGAGGTCAAAGCTAGTTAACAAATAAAAACACTGTATAATTTCAGAAGATGAACTGGAATTGTACCTTTGAACAATCAGCAACGGCCTTCTTATATTCCCCAACTTCTTTATAACATGAAGCTCTGGATGACAAGACTTCCATAGTTCCCGCATTATCACCAGACTTTTCCAAAAGTACAACAGCCCAAGATAGCCACTTGATGG
This sequence comes from Erigeron canadensis, assembly GCF_010389155.1. NCBI lineage: Eukaryota > Viridiplantae > Streptophyta > Magnoliopsida > Asterales > Asteraceae > Erigeron > Erigeron canadensis. Next base: position 37,708,045 of record NC_057765.1, read on the forward strand.
CATCTGGATACTGTCCCGCCTTATAATTATCCATTCCCTTACTCTTCGCCGATGAAGATGTCACTCCAGAAGGGGGTGGAGGAAGTCCTTCAAGCTCAGTCGTTCCACCCACATGATCACCACCACCACCACCGATATCAGATTCGAAAGACCAATTCTCAGCCCCTACAAATTGCTCGTTCACAAAACTGTCCGAACCCTTTGCAGGATTACCAGCGGAAACTGAAGACGAAGGGAACAACACATCAAAATCATTCCCTCCCGATGATTGAACTGGTGGCGGATTTTGCATATCACCAAAACCAAAATCATCAATTTTTGACTGAGAACCCATGCTTGAACCCATCGAACTCTTATTACTTTGAAAAACATTACTTCCCAATGACTGAACTGGTGTCTGATTCTGCGTACTACCTTTTGACGCATTTTGAAACCCACCAAACAAATCATCCCCCGATGTTTTCGGCACACTTGTCTTATTTCCCGCTTTCACCCCAGCAGCCGACTTAGAGCTAAAATCAACCAACGACCCAAACGGATCCTTATTCAAACCAATCCCTCCACCACTCACATTTCCACTTTTCATCGACGGCCCACCAAGATTTTGACTCTTATTAACACTCCCATATCCACTCGTATTATAATTCCCAAAACCTCGCGACGAACCACCCCCCAAACCCGTCCCACCATTTTTCGGCAACGCATCAGCCATATTCCCCATCGAATACGCACTTCTCACACCGACACCCGACCCACCAACATTCTTCAATGGCACATTCCCACCGCTCCCTTTCCCACCTCCCAAATTTGATCCAAGCAAATCACTAAACAAATTCGGATTCTTATTCGCAATCCCGATATTCCCACTACCGCCACTCGGTGCAGAGGAAGCCCAGCTTCTTCCTGTAATATCTCCTACCATAGAAGTGGGCCCATTTAACACCCCAGCTGACTGTGTAGGAGCAGCTGGTTGGTGGGTCCATGAAGGCTTATTTGGTTGCCAATACGACGTCGTTTGGTTCAAATTCCGGTTTGCATAACTATTACTATTATTGTTATTATTATTATTATTATTGTTTTTTTGTGCATTTAGAGGCTTTGATCGATTTGAATTTATACCCAGATCAAAATCAAAAGACCCAGATCGATTTGAATTCATTATTCACTATAAAGTATCTTACTTTATATATATTATATATGTTTATGTATATATTTTTGATTAGATGTGAAATTGAAAATGAAATAAAAAATTGACCAATGAAAATTAATGAGATCTGGATTATGTGTTACCTTAACTAGTGATTTGTTGCGACGGTAGCGCCGCCGTGTAGCGGCGGAGATCTGGAGTTAATGAATCGCCGATCACCGGGAAGTAAAATCTATGAAAGATTTTCGTACAGATGGAATTATTATTATGGAATATTTTGACCGAAAGTGGTGTTTTTGGTCTGAATTATTTTGGAGTTTCAAAAGTTACATGAGTGGCCCTTCTAGTGTTTTAGAGTGTTGGTTTGATATTTGGGCATGGTCTTAGTTGTAGACCAGTAATTTTGGACTCAACTCGAAAACATGACATGTGACTTGAACGTGACTCGACTCGTAAAAGTCATGACATTTTTATATACTACATAATATTGTATAATTATATATACGTGACGAACTTGGAAATAAAATATATAAAATGATTATCTAAACACACTCACCAAAGTATTACATATTCGATATTTTTGAGTCATAAACTTGCAGTTTATCTTCAAATTTGTACTAAAAGGATCAAAATACATATATAACATATAAAATAATGTAACTATAAATATGATATATAATATATAACTATATTATCAAACTACAACAATTATAACTTTACGACTCGTATTGACTCGGTCTAAGTTCCCATTGTGACTCGTAAGAGTCAGGAGAAAAAAGAGTTACCTATCAAGTCGCCTTGTTTTTTTTTTTTTTTGTCTAAATCAATTCAACTCATAAGAATCGACTCGTGACTCGTAAGAGTCTAACAACTATAAGCATGGGGTTTATTATGACGAGTTTTCGTTATTTTTTTTTTGATAATATTTATATTGTGTAATGAATCGGTTAATTATGTATGTGACTCATTTTAAAAGATGCATAGTTCATTATATGACAAAAATATTCAAGATTCAATAATCAAAATTGCATTTTTAATCACATTAAAAATTCACCACATAAAAAAATATTATCCAATTGTTTTTGATTGACAATCATCAGAAAGAAACATATATAATTTGGCTGTCACTAAACACATCTATTGCCTAGATTAGTTTCTTAACCTGAAACAAGAGAACATTTACTCAAGTGAAACAAGAGACCCAAGAAGACATCCCACAGCAAAATAAACAAGGAATGCAAATTTTTTCATCTTCCATCTGGAGTAGGATATCGAGATATCCTCACCTTCATTACAATCAAGCTGAATCAGGATTAAATTGGAGAAAATCTCGTTAAAACCGTAGTTATTAAAATGTTGCTTGTAGAAACTCTCCCAATTGTACATTCAATAACGTAGTTGCTTCAAGAGTGGCTCTTGGCATTAAAAATAATCAAGCAGATGAGTTATTGAGAAAATTAGTAAGTAACACTTGCGAATCCAACTATGTACGACTACTTGTTATTGATTTGTCTGTGTGAAAGCTATATATCAATTATCATTAAACATAATGTATACATATGCGGATATCAAACCCATGTGTAATAAAGCATAAGCAAAATTAGTTAAGTAGATGCTGTAACAAAATTGGTACAAAAGATTTAACTGACATTTTTTCTTCTGGGAAAAATCGCTGGAGAGAACAAGCACACTTTATGGAGGTCTAAGCTTGAATATATTTCCAAACTAAACTGAATTCTGCAGCATTGAATTAATAGGTGTTTGTTTCTCAAGTGCTGATACATTGACAGTTAAGAGTAATAATGGAATTATGAGACAATATAGATCAATGTTGACACTGAATTTTCTATAATTTTGATTCCATGCCGAGTGCCAACAAATAAATAGTATGCAAAACGAGCAACGGCACTAAACAAATCCACTTACTGAGCTTATCTAAACATTATGAAACGCCAGTGGCCATGAAAGCATCAATTGCTTGACCATTGTGACCCATTCTGGTTCTGCAGGAACCCTCCACCAGCGTTTTGAGGTGGATGCTGGCCCATAGCTGGTTGAGCTACAGTACCTCGCTGATCTTGGGCCCAACCATCTCTTTGAATAGGCTCTCTACGTATGGTCTGCATTGTCTCACGACGTTTGTCATATCGAGGTCTTGGACGTGGCCTACTGTTTTGCTGCCTGTCAGTGAACCTGTACTGAGGTCGTGGTATGACTTTCCCATCGATAAACAAATCTCCTACAAACAAAAATATGTGCCAGTGTTGGAAATATTAGTAGACTCATAAGCCTACAAGAGATAAAATCATATGTATTTTTGATTGAAATATCAACACAAACCTCCATAATCTTTGTTAGGAACATCAAGATACGAATCAGGCAAAACCCAAAGAACACCAGGTTGAGCTGCTTGAAAAGAAAAACTATTAGTCCAGTTTGATACTATACTAGACCCATCCATTATGAGTTATGACCCAAAGAAATATTATAGTCTCACGACAGAACACATCTGGACCTATTAAGCAACCGACCAACACTCATATTGCCACCTCAAGTAATAATGTTGAATTGTTGATTATCGTAAAGCAGATCAGATGGTATTGGTGTGCCATCAAGGAATGGAAATGCATGTGCACAAGGGTAAACATTATGAAGAGCATGTATTTTACTTAACCACTAAGACAATAAGTAGGGCCCATAGTTGTCAAAAGCCATCGCCTTGTGCGCATAGGCGCTAGGCCCAGGCGATTTCACTTATACCACATCAATTGCTAAGCCAAGGGAAAACCAAGAAAAGGCGCCTTCCTTGAGTTTATAGTTACTTTAATTTATTACATAATAATATATATCAGGTATAAGGTATATTAAACATATATTACCAGAATATTTAGTTGAATTATCTTTTATATCACATATACCTCTCAATATATATCACAAAATATATTCATCACTGAAAGGTCAGCCATTGTTTCTTCTATTTTATGTTTACTTCTATTTTGAACAATCTAGTTTTGATATTTTATGGAATATTGGTTAAATGGAATATTGGTTTTTGATTGCTAAAGTTTAATATGGATGACATTTGTCTTTTATCCATAAGTGCGCGATTTCTTTCCTAGTCCCGCGCTTTTTTTGCGCATCTCGCCTAGGCCATATTCAACGCCTTTGCGCACTCAGTACGCCCTGCACCCTTAACAACTATGGTAGGGCCAACTCTAAAACTTAATACTAGCATATCTTTTATCTTAGACAGGATGAAGTATGCTTCAGATTAAGGGTTCCATAGACCTGTTGTTTACCCCAAAAGAAACTGAACGTACACATAAAACTTTTGGAACCATCGGAGGATATAATATCCATATCTCATATTGTGTTCGGTGATATCTATGAGTAAGCTCTTAGAATGACCCATTATCTATTGCTGTTACAACGACATTAATCGCTAGCCTAGGAGAGAGTTCAAATTCTATTCACTGTTTCAGGTGTAGGTATTTTGCATATTAAAACAAATTTCAAGGAGTTAAGCCATCTGCGTAGAATGTTGTACTTAACAACTATGAAACGATAAAGAACAAAATACAAATAAACTAACTAATATTTAGATGGCTGAGCCCTAAAAGTTTCAAGATTTTAGAAAACCTTTGACTTTGTAGGATAGCTCTTCAGATATCAAAGCACCAAATCCGGTATAAGTTGATGTTGAAACAGAGTATATCTTCTTCTTTGCCTCTTCTTCACTGAAAATCACCAAACAAAATTAAACATTTCATATACTAATAACTACTCACATTACATATCCACTCCAAATACAGTAATATACATCATAAAACAAAGCCCGTATTATCTGCAGTTTGGCATATTTCTTTGGAACACATAAACACAAGGGTGAGTGAGTGAGTCAAAATCAAAGAACATAACTTTCATAACAACATACAGCTTTTCCAAGTTTTAACAAAAACTGACAACCATGATATACTGCATACTATTGTCATTTGTCCCGTTTTGGTCATTGTACTATCATACTTAACATCCGAGCCATTAAAGGATTCGTTAAATCTATTACTGTACATACATCTAACATTCTTATGTATTATAATCAAAAGTTAAAAACTTTCTATCAAAACTATCATTTTTATTATAAGAATAACCATTTCTAACATACAGTTATCATTTGTCCCGTTTAGGTCAATGTAGTATTATTATTAACAACCCGAATCATTATAAGATCACTAAATTTATAATACTATACACACATCCAACATTTTAACACATAAATTGAACCAAGTTTTTTTTTTCTTTTTAAGAAAGCCATCATTTTTATATGCACATTCAACATTTTTACACTAAAAATATCATTTTAATTTACACATTTATCATTTTAATACATTTTCATTACCATTTTTAATAACGTAAAGATCTAATTCTAGGGGATGGGCATACGGTCAATGGGCAGCCGGCAGCGTATATCTGTGTCAAACACTAGGCATCTTAAACGATGAAAACCTCATCCGTTTACCCGTTTAAACAAAACAAAAAAAAAAAAGTATTGCTAAGAAAAACCATAAAATGAATAAGGGTTTTACAACTCATACAAAACCCAATTACACAAACAAATAATAAATCATAGTAATTCAACAAAAAAACAAACGAAATAAAAATAATAATGATATAAAAAGACCTGCCAAGAACAGCAGCTAAGGTTTTAACATAAGAATCAATCATTTCATCCTCAGAAGGTTTAGGATCAGTTGGGAATTCCAACACAATAAGCCAATGTTCATAATCACACCCATCTAACAATATCGTTTCCTTTGGTGGTCGGTTGCTCCAGTTTGGTGATGGGTCGTTTAACGGTGAGTAGCCCGACCCGGATGATTTGAGTCGGGTATGGATGTATTGAGTGGGTTTTGGAGATTGGTTGGTTTGAAGAAGGTCAAGAAGTGGCAGAGCGAACCGAGAAGGAGATGGTTTTGATGAGGAGAGGGTTCGAGTGAAGAGGGAGGTTAGGGTTCGTCTTGTGGTGGCAATCGCCATTGATGATGTCTTTTGTTTTTTTTTTTCCTTTTCACGGTGGTGAGGGTTTTAGGACTTACAAATGGATACAATATTTACTACGAATAATTTGTTTTTATTTTTACTTTTGGCAAGGAAAATATCATTTGCATTTCATTTTTAGCTTGGACCAGTAAAGTCCAAAACTCGAAAGTGAAAGAAAACTGAAACCCGAGACCCAGAGCGTTTAGATGTCGGGTCAGTCGGTCAGTCCACTCCCGGTTTAAACCGAGTCGGTCTTAGGCCTTTTCTGTAAGGTCCGAAGAAGATTTTTTTATTGGGCAACTGTCGATAAAAAACAACTAAGCTTATTGCATGTAATGCAAAATTCATATGATGAATGTAAAATGAATTCCTAAATGAATACCTATTGTACGAAAGTTCCATGATAAATGCAAACTTGTATACTGGTGTATCAACTACTACAGAAAACAGAATGCAAAATTCCATGACAAATGTAAATTTGTATACGAAAATTTCAAGCAAAATTCCAAATTAACTTCTACAAAATGTGAAATTAATAACAATATCACATAAACAAAATGTAACTAAATCCAAATGAATGTCACACTTAAGTTTTTTTGGTCTCTACGTTTTTTACACGGGTTCGCCTTGAATATTGAAATTGTCGAACAATAAAGACTGAGGACCGGATCGTTTTATATCCGGGTCAGGCTGGTGTCGGTTAAATTAGTCAGTGTTCGGGTTATAAGTTCATCATATATGTCCCTAAGCCTAGGAAAGATTGAGAAAATGATTATGAGATAACATGATTTATGGTGCGCATATCAAAATAAAACGCCACCATCTCATATAAATTGAATAAGGAAAATTTGTTCGTTTATTTGTTTAGAAACCATTGGTGCCTAATATCCTAACCCTTTTAAGTAATCATCTTAGGGTTGTTTAGGAAAATGGTCAAAGTAGTCTAGTTAAAACCTTAATTAAGTTGCGTTTTTCAGGATAAAAAAACCCGTAATCCTTGAATAATCTGAATCCATTTATCTGTTTTTGTGTAGAAAAAAATTAGAAATATAAAATACATTATGTAAAACTTGTTTTGCATTGTTGTATTATATAATAATATTACATATGTTTGGTGGTGTACGAATGTATCTCTTAGAACTAGGGATGAGAAAAAAACCGTTGACCCGCGCCTGACCCGGAACCGACCCGCCCGAAGCCCAAACGGGCCGGGTCACGGGTCACGCATTTGTGGTTTTCTCGGGTCACGGGTCACATGGGTCAGGTCGGGTGAAGGCAAAAACCAAAAAAAAGTGAAGGAAACCCGTGGCCCGCCCGTACCCGACCCAAACCGAACCGGCCAGGACCTTCACGGGCCGGGTCACGGTTTCGATTTTCGTGCATTCGCGGGTCACGGGTGATGTGCGAAATCTAGCTTTAAATTTATAACACGATTTACCGAATAATACTGATAACTACACACTCACAGGAAGTGTACCTGATCGTATGCAGTATAGTGAAAAACTGGTAAGCCGAGATCGTTCGCAAGGACTTAAACAAGCATTTGTAAAAACGTTTAATGATTCAAGTAAAATGGGGGGTTTTGTGGCCGAATTGCCACGATGCAAGTAGTTAGTTGAAAATTAGTAATCCCAAAGGATTAATCGAAAAAGAGATTTTAGTTTAAAACAAGAATTTAAAAATCATCCATCTTGATTTCGCTCAACAGAATGTTAGGATTGCACATTTAATGAAGTTCAAATTCAATTTAGTGATTTAATGACCGAGACTCAAATTAATCGTCAACCCCGTACCCGTCAGGTTAACAACTTATTCGACTCTCTTGCACAAACTAGTTTCATTATTAAGACCGGTACTCCGAGACGCCTTTTTATAACTTCCCTAGTTAAACAATTGTTTTGGTCATTTCAGATAACAATTTCGCCTATCAATTGTACCCAACCGTCAACCCGTCATTTCTTATCAAATATTTACTACCCTCTACCGTACCCGTCATAGAACCAATTGCTTCTAGCTAAGCAATCAAAATAACTTATACCCGAGTCCTAGTCGTCACTAAAAAATGAGCACAAATTATCCGCAATCAATAATTGAATAACAAAGAATTAATAGATTAAGTTCACGACAAAATGTTAAATCAAATCACTTGAATTAATAAATATTGTGCAATCCCTACATAATGTCTCACTCCATCAAGATGGATGAAAAGGTGATTAGCCACTCATATTGAAATACAAATAACAAATCAAAATGAAGGAATTCATCGTTACCGAGTACAAAGAATTGAACGGAAATAACGAGGATAATCCAATTGTAATATCGATCTTCAAAGATGAGAAATCTGATCAAAAGTCTCCAAAAAGGGGTTATAAGACGGCTGCCAAATGTAACATAGGGTTTTGGGGTGAAAAACAAGCTATTTATATGTTTCCCAAAAAATAATGTGCAGAGTCGAGCATAAGCTGCTGCGCAGCTCCCTTTGACCGCAGTTGACTTCTTGACTTTTATTGACTTTGCTGGAAACCCACTAGACGAGCTGCTGCGCAGCTTCGGCTCCCTATCTTACAGCTGCTGCGCAGCTTGGATCTTCTGTTTTATAGCTGCTGCGCAGCTTGTCTTGATTCCAGGTTTGACTTTCGTTGACTTTCACCAAACTTCATCCAAACGACCCGGAAATCATCCGTAAGCACTTATTTCACTCAAAGAATGTCGTTTTCTTCCGAAATACGCTCAAGTATCTGCTACTAACCTGAAACACTAACAAATACCATTAACGTAACAAATGTATACAAAACGACTCATTAAACATGCTAACTTAACTATATAAACCGTGGGAAATGGGTATAAAATACGACATATCAACGGGTCAGGCCGGGTTTTCGCGGATCGTGCCATTTGCACATCTCTACTTAGAACCCCATGGAGTTGTAATTTGGAGATCCTGTTACATAATGTCGCGCCATGGGCTTTGGTCACAATATTCTCAATTGGAAGCTTTAGAACTTGAGTCAATGTAGTTTAAGCAAATAAAGGTCAACTTCCCTGAAGTTTGCAGGTTTTGTGATGACATCTTGCATCCAACGATTGTATCTATCATTTGGATTCATTTTTGGTAGTATATTTTTATCAAGAACCTTCTCCTTCCAAAATAAAAAAATAAAAAATTATTAACAATCTATAATACCTTATAAAGCAAACTGGATTCCTCCCTTAACTTAATTAAGAACCTGATAAGACAAAAATACCCTTAAATAATCTTCTTTGCTAAGCACCATCTCACGTGATATACCAACTATACCCTTCAACCATTTTCGTCTCTAGCAAAGTAAAACCCTATCAACGTCACCACCAGATTGTCTTCCCCACCACCGCCGCATTGCGCGGGCACCATACTCGTATATTCTAAGAGAAATTAAACCAAGAAAAACTCTATCCTTAATTGGTCTTCATTTTCGTATTCCAAAACTCCAAAAGTCATTTGGCATCCCTTTCCCATCTTGAAATCTAGGTGTGAATCATTCATTAGCAACTTAATTAAGTCCACACAATCTTAATATATACTATAAGACACTTGAACTAATGACTAATTAACCAATCACATTGTTCAATTTCATCAAATTGACTTTTGATGATGTCATCATTTAGATAAAGTACAAATAAAAAATTATAATAATCATTATCCAAATATATATATTATATTAATATTTATATTAATTTGTAGAAAAAGTCTAATTAATTTACACATTTTTGTTTTCCATCAATAATTTACACATTTTAACCCTGAATACTTTATTTATTTTTACTTTTAGCCATCAAACTTGAGAGAATTTTGTAAAATTTACAATCATTTAATTAAACAAAAAAATTTTAACATATGAAATATTTTGTACAAAAAATAATTTGAAAACCTAATGACGTATCTACCAATATATATATAACAAGGTGCTAAATTCATTCATAAACAAACAAGAACCCTTGGATGGATTCCATCTTTGATTTAGAACCATTAGATCAAATTTAATTATTTCATCTTTATTAAATGACAATATTAATACTTATACTCTTTATAACTTTACAAAAAATTCTCTCTCTATATTTAATTTACACTTTTTGATTTTTCATCACAAATTTACACTTTTTACCCAATAATTTTAATATAATATATTTAATAGATTAATAGCTAATATATATCCTAATAATAGAATAATACTATCTATCTGATATCTTATCCAATAGAATAATAGTTAATATCATATGAAAAAAATAAAACATATTTTAATTTGAAATATTTAATATATGTTTCATATAAAATATATAGATCAATTCCCTATTAATAAAAATAGTAAGTTAAATATGCATGACTATTGTGATTACTATTATAAAAGAATTTGAAAATATATAACGTTTTTACATACAATTATATTATCAATGTACTGTAAATTTACCCCAAAAAAACCCCTTTTTCCAACCTTTTTTTTTCTATTCTATTAAAAATAAAAACAACTTAAATTTTTTACTATAGAGGGGTTTATTTAAAAAATAATGTTTCCAACCAAGTGATGTACTTTCAAAGAAGGGGCCTGTGACAATAAACTAAATGTTTGTATGAATTCTTTATTTATTAATATTTTGTAGGAACAAAATTACAAAAATACCCTTAAAAAAGTTTACAATGTACCAAAATTGGAGTTGAGACTCCATCCATGGTTATATTTCATAAATTTTGCAAAGTTATCATAAAATAAAATCTAAACTCAATACTAACATCTATTCTATGATGGATTCTAACTCGGCAATTTAAAGTATTTAGGATATATTATTTTTCTCTATTTCGATTGATAAAGATCACAACTTCATTTTTTTGTGTAGAAGGGTAAGGGAGGAGGGGGGGTCAAACTCGGAAAATGAAATGTAATAGATCTATTGTAAGGCAGTTGTTAGGTAAAAAGTGGGTAGTTTAGGTTTTGGTGGTTTAGATACTCTTAATTTAGCATTGATATGTACAAATGGATATGACATGTGGTTCAAAATCTGAATTATGTTAAGTTTAAAATCATCAATGTGATTCATGGTTCTGAGTTTGCGTTCCTGTGTAAAACAAATAGTAATAATATGTAGGCAAATATATGTTCTTCATTCTCGGAGGCATACTCGATTGCTAGCACCCTTAAGATGTTATTAAAGAACAATTGGGAGTGAAAATAAGACAAGATTCACCAAATTGGAGTAGGGACTCCATCCATGGTTATATTTCATAAATTTTGCAAAGTTATTACAGAATAAAATCAAAACTCAATATTAACGCGTTGTCTATGATAGATTCTAACTTGGTAATTCAAAATATATTTAGGATATATTATTTTTCCTCTATTTCGAATGATAAAGATCACAACTTCATTTTTTTTGGTGGAAGGGGTAAGGGAGGAAGGGGGGGGTCAAACTCGGAAAATGAAATATAATGGATCTACTAGAAGACAATTGTCAAGTAAAAAAGTGGGTGGTTTAGGTTTTCGTGGTCTGGATACTTTTAATTTAGCATTGATATTGTACAAATGGATATGACATGTGGTTCAAATCTGAATTATGTTAGGTTTAAAATCATCGATGTGATACATGAATCTGAGAGTGTGTTCCTGTGTAAACAAATGATAATAATATATGGAACATCATTTTCTGAGGCACACTCGATTGTTAGCCCCTTTAAGATGTTATTAAAGAACATTTGGGAGTGAAAATAAGACAAGATTCACCAAGTTGGAGTGGGGACTCCATCCATGGTTATATTTCAAAATCTGAATTACGTTAGGTTTAAAATCATCAATGTGATTCGTGGTTCTGAGTCTGTATTCCTGTGTAAAACAAATGGTAATAATATATAGGCAAATATATGTTCCTCATTTTTTGAGACACACTCAATTGCTAGCCTCCTTAAGATGTTATTAAAGAATAGTTGAGAGTGAAAATAAGACAAGATTTTGGAATGATCATTGGCTTGATGGTGGCAATCTCGCAACTCGGTTTAGAAGGCTGTATGTCTTGGCACCATCTAAAAAATGTGTCATGATTGATATTTTTTATGATATGGCATGATAATCAGAATGATATCGAGATATTTGTGATGACATGGATAAGCAATAACTTTTAGCATTGAATAATTTATTTAATCAGTAAGACTTAATGAGCAACACAATAAGTGTTGTGAAATTATCAAGGTCAAAAAAACAAATGTTAATAAAGTGAAATTGAATATTTTAATTTGTTAACTATTAATTAAGAAAATAATATTTTAAATATATATAAGTATAAAAATATATTTACCCGCGTATTACGCGGGACAATAATCTAGTATTATACTTAATTAAGAAACCAAATGACAAAAATAATATGCCACCGAAGTCCACAAGATGCCATAGTTATTGTATTACGAGTAATACATAATTGATTGAAGCGATATTTTCTCTTTTGAACAAACATTTAGAGAAAGAGTAATAATTAGAATATAAGAAAATCCAGGTTATCAAGTGTAATGACATACTCGTAAATAGCAGGCATATTTAACGACTGAAATAAATTAGGCATATATACTAGATTACTAGCGACGACTAACACGTAGGAATATTATACGTAGTGGTGTTGGGTGGTTTGACCCAAACTTGTTGTATTTATATATATACCAAATCAAGTGATAAGGAATGCAGTAACAAAGAAACTTTATCAAATATATGTATATTTTTATCAACCTGTAATACATAAATAAACTTTCTTTCTTTTGTCACTTGTACAAATTAATACTCACGTACCATACAATATTTTTCTGTTTGATAAGACTTGAATTCGAGTTCCGCCTTTGGCCCAAAATTTTTTTTAATGAAAGATGCTAATAAAAATCAAGCTTAACAAACTCTATGAACTAACTGATGATGTATTACTTCCGAATTTCAAACATTGCTACTAGAAGTTCAAAACGTAATGGTCTTTTTTTTTATAGAAAACAAAAATCAACAAGTCTTTCAAAACTCTCGTTTAATCACACAAGAAATCAAGTACTTTGTATCGCATTCACACACATGATCATATATGTCTACTCCTAATTAAGTCCTAACTATATGAAATAAATATTAATTGAATATGTCCGTACGTTGGTTTGACCCAGCCCTAATTCTCCTATATGTTAAATACAAAACCTTGTTATTGTGAAATGAATGTACCAGAGCCTGCTGCCTGCTAATCAATTGCTTGTAGCTCTCAAATTCTTGTAAACTCTGTTTTTTTTTTTTTTTTAAAAAAAATTTTATTTCAAAGCCAATAACATGATGTCCAACTTCATGATGAAAGAGTTTGAGAACCTTAGAATTCGATTTGAAGTCATACGACAAGTTACCAATAACTTTAGTCCCAACAATTACCTTGGAAAAGGTGGGTACGGAGTGGTATATCGAGGGGAATTCATCTATTCTCAGGGTCCTTCGACCATGGTTGCTATCAAACGTAATTTAACATTGGGGCAAGGGGAGATCGAGTTCTGGAGAGAAATAATGATGCTCTCTTGTTATAAACATGAGAATCTCGTCTCCCTTCTAGGATTTTGTGATGAGAATGGGGAACGAATCCTTGTGTACAACTATGCACCTAATAAGAGTCTTGATCAACATCTTCACAACACCAATATCTCTTGGATTCAACGTCTGAAGATATGTATTGGAGCAGCTCGTGGCTTGGAGTACCTTCACAATCCCAGGGGTACACAACAACGAATCCTGCATCGTGATATCAAAAGTTCCAACATCTTGTTGGATGAAAATTGGAATGCCCAAATTGCAGATTTTGGCCTGTCAAAATATGGTCCTGCTAACCAAGCATATACGTTTGTTATCTCTAATATTTCAGGAACTCCTGGGTATTGTGATCCCATGTACGTGGAAACAATGTTATTGACCAAGGAATCAGATGTATACTCATTCGGCGTAGTGTTACTTGAAGTTTTGTGCTCAAGGCCTGTTATTGAAGAAAGCTATAAAGATGATCGCCGAGTTCTAACCCAGTTGGCAAAGAAGTACTATGCCCAGCAGAAACTTCATACAATCATCAATGATACTCTAAGGCAACAAATGGTACAACCTTCTTTTGATACGTTTGCCGCAATTGCATATCAATGTGTGCAAAGAGATCCAAAAGACCGCCCTCCTATGGCTTTGGTCGTGAGCCAGCTTGAAACTGCCCTTGGTTTTCATGTATGTTTAACTTTCTCTTTATTTTTTACTTTAATTAACATGTCAAAAATTTTTTAAAATAATATGATTAGTAACAATAATCTAAGTTACTTATTAATTCTAAAAAAAAAGGCTTAGTTTCCAAGTTTCTTTTCTTGTTTTGCAATTATTATTATTTCATATATAAATTGCTTGGTATTGGTGTTTTTAGGAAGTGAGAAATGTTATACCAAGAAATGTCAACTTTGCATCATCATCTTCAGAACCATCCTCTACTCCGAGTGACATCCCACAACCACCAAAAACATATGTACAAGCTAATAACCAAAATCCACAAGGACGTAAAAGACTCGCTCAACCAAGTCCTGCATTGAGACTTGGTCGGGGGCGTTGAAGCTATAAGTATAATGACGTGGGCATACATCAGCTAGCGATGAATTAAATTATTGTTTTTCAGGTTCAAATAAGCTCAAATTTAGACTATTTGACTTCGTTAGCTAATTAATTAATTAAGGCCAGACCGAGTATTGGCTGCCTTGTTAATTAGAAATTACAAATTGGCTGCCTTGTTAACTTATAAGTTAGGCGGGTGGAGTGTTCATGGTTCAAATGCTTAATAGTGTATGTACAATATTACAAATTACAAATTAAAGATTAAAGATTGGAATTAGTCTTGCCAACCATGTGTAACGTAAATTTAATTAACTTAATGTAAATACAATCATTAAGTTAATATTAATTAACGTTAATATTATTAGTTAATATAGCTGTAAATTTTGATATACATAACTTTTTTTTCCCTATACTCAAAGAAAAACACCTAAAAATCATTTTAATGACAGGTGACTAAATAACTTATCAAATTTAACCTTAATTGTAGTTTCTACTCCTCCAATTTTCAATTTCATCAACTAATTATTGTACCTTCTTTTCAAAAGATAAATACAGGCATCAATTTATTTCAATCATTTTTTTTTTCCGAACATTCAACCAATATGCAACATCAGGAAAACCTCACCGTATAATGGTGAAACCTTTCTTGGATACTTTTAATGTATACACGTTTTCACATAATTGTTATTTAACATTAATTTTAAGATGCATTGTCTTCAATTTCATCAACTAATTTGTATACTTTTTTTAATCAAAAAGATAAGTGTACTCATCAATTCACTTAGGGATTAATATTCTGGAGTGCAATAAACTATAGACGAATGTCTATAGTGTAAAAAAACTAAAGTTGTGTTCATTGTATGTTATAACTTTCAAATCTTGTCTATTGTATGTATCCGACCAATCCAAAACTTACAAGTGACAGTTTATATGGTTGCCACATATACCCAAATACATATAATAGAAAGGATTTGAAAGTTATTATTACATACAATAAACACAACTATAGTTATCTTTTATTATACTAAAGCACAGTTGCTCTAATAACTAATCGAACAATCACATCTCTTGATTTCTTAATGTTGACTTTTGTTTTCAATTTTGACTTTAACTTACACTTTTTTTGTTTTCCATCACAAATTTATACTTTTTACCCGATAATTAATTTTAGTATAATAAATAATAATAATAATAATAATAATAATAATAATAATAATAATAATAGTTAATGTATATCCAATAGATAATCGAGTAGTTAATATTTATCCAATAAAATAATACTCGTAACTAATATATATAAATACTATATTCTATCATATATATGTATATATAGATATATAATTATTAAAAATGAATTAAATTTAAAGTAAATATATTAAGATTTTAATAGTAATTGTACTATTTTAATTTTATTTTAATATATATACTAAAAGACAGTCAAATTAATGAACCATTAATCAATCATATCGCTCCATCTTATCAAACTGACTCTCGCTGATATTATTAAGTTTTTTACATAACTTTATTAAACTAATGAAAAACAAATAATCAAATGATCATTTAATTATTAATATTGTAATACTCCTGTCTAGTGTTGGACACGAGTCTTAAATTTAGTTTCACACTATAGACATTCGTTCATAGTTAGTTATATTCATAAATACTAATCCCTTAACTTTATGAGTTAAATGCTAAGGTATACTGTATACCTGGCGGAACTCAATGACACATAAAATTTAGTTTTGTTAGAGAGGCTAATATGTATCATGAAAATTATTTTTGAAGAATATATAAGTAAATTAGTATTAAAGATAAATACTTTTTGAAGGACTGGAACCCCCTTTGGCCCCTTAAAAGTTCCATCCTTGGGTATACATGACAAATTTTCACTTGTTAATTATATTTTTAAGATGCAGCCTTGTATCTACTAGTAAAGAAAGCTGTTGAGAGTGTTTATTTGAGAAATAACATTATGAAAAGCCCACCTAAAAAATCGATACTAATTTGTTTGTTATCATTTATTATAATTATTATCATCAGGTAAAAAGAATTATGCATGCTTATTGTATCTATCTAAAAAATCAATTCTAATATATATGTTTGAGCATGAAAAATGGAGCTCAATCAAATAAAGGATTTAATCAAGAAAATCATCATGACCTCCTACGAAGTAGTGCAAACCTAATAAATTCTTGACGAATCTAAGGTGTATGATGATTTTTCCATAGAGATGTATCGATCTATGGAGGATATTAATGATATATGTATTTCTATATAATGATTGACTGATGATGAAAGTATATGAATATATTGATGATGTTGTATATTCTCTGTTGTTGCAGAGAATGTTATAAATATGTGTGTGTGATAAATTGATTGTGAATGAAATGAATCTGATATCCAATGATGAGGACTATTTATAGGCATCATATTAGGGTTTTCTCGTATTTTGGGCCGTGCAGATATGGGCCCTGGCCCAGTACTAGATACAACAATACAAGGTATAAGAAATGTTCACTCCTTGGCTTCCTAATCTTTAATGAAGGTTAGCCTCCCTAAGGAAAGCCTTGCTGGGAGAACCTTCCTAAAGAGAGCCTTACTGGGAGAGCGGGAGAGTCTGCCTTCCCTGGTAGGAAGTCTTACCTTCCTTGTCTAGCTTTCCCAGGTAGGAAGCCTTACCTTGTCTAGCCTTACTCCAAGGTGGTAAGCCTTACCTTCCTTAGCTAGGCTTTGAGTTCCACTCTCTCCTCTTTCTTTCTTTCCTAGCTCGGTCAATTATATATATATACATATATTTATGTCCTTTCTCCATAAAGGTGGGTCCCCACCCTTTCCTTCCTTACTTTGTCTAAGTTTCCAAGCTTTCCCTCCTTAGACTTTGTCTAAGCTTCCAAGCCTCCCTCCTTAGACTTTGTCTAAGCTTCCAAGTCTTCCTCCTTAGACTTTGTCTAAGCTTCCAAGTCTTCCTCCTTAGACTTTGTCTAAGCTTCCAAGTCTTCCCTCCTTAGACTTTGTCTAAGCTTCCAAGCCTTCCTCCTTAGACTTTGTCTAAGCTTCCAAGCCTTCCCTCCTTAGACTTTGTCTAAGCTTCCAAGTCTTCCCTCCTTAGTCTATGTCTTGCAAACCTCACTTTTTTTGTATTTTTGTGAAGGCTCGACATATTTGATTTTATATAATTAGGGATTTATTTTGGTGATAACTCACCATAATCATCAATATATATGTTTGTTATCGCTTATTATATTTATTAGCATCATGTAAATGGAATTATGCATGCTTATTGTATTGTAGGGAGGATAGAAAGGTAAATGGGATTATGCATACGGATTGTATTGTAGGGAGGATAGAAAGGTAAATGGAAATTATGCATGCTCATTGAGTCATTGTATTGTAGGGAGGATAGAAATTCTGATGGTACAATAATGATCATTGATTTGATGGAGACATGGAGTTATTTAAGAAAAAGAATGGTAATCAAGGCCTATCTTAGAATAGATGTGTGGTTCTTCCTCAATCCTCAGTGTCGCTGTTTTTGTGTACACATTGGCTGCAGGTATTTATCTTGTTGCGTTGTACTCGGCAGCATAGACCGATCCGTCCCACGGAGCGACAATGAAAAGGTTAAAAGTGAGTCTGCTCTGTTTTGGAGCTTGCTCCTGCAATCCTTGCCGAAGATATGCTTCCCGGCCTAATTAAACTGAATACTTCTAGTTAGGTGCCTTTGTTTTTTCCAATTGTTGTCGTGAAAGAAAGGGAATAGATTCTTTCCAGCTACAAAGATGGTAGGTATGCAATACCATGTTAGTTATTAGAATAGATTATTGGACCTTTTTCATATAAGACATGGTTATTGCTACAGAGGACGTAGTAGGTGAACCATGTACATTCTCTAACTAGTGGAATTTTACAAACACTAACTCTATCCATGTATTTAGTCTTGTGGCACCTCTCATGTATAGTAAATTGAGATAGAAATTGGTACATATCATTATTGGAAACAAACATACTCTATGGGAAAAAACTATGCCTTTTATGAAAAAGGTTCAGTAATCTATTCTAGAAAGTAACATTTTTATCGCATAGCCATCATCTTTGTAGCGAGAAAGACATTATCAATTTCCATCCTCCACCGAGACAATTGGAAAGCAACAAAGACAACAGACTAGAAAGCTCCAATTTTTAGGAAGCATATCTGCCGGAAGGATTGTAGGAGCAAGTGCCAAACCAAACAGACTCGTTTTTTTTAACCTTCTTGCAATCGCTCTGCGTGACGAATCAGTCTCTGCTGTTGAGTACTACACAACACGACCTGTAGCCAACGTGTATACAAAAACGACGGTGCTGAGAAAGAACCCCCCATCCATTCTAAGATACGAGAGTAAGTACCCGCGCTTTGCGCAGGTGAGATGGTGGGGGTGATAGGTCATAAAGTGTGATAGGTCATAGAGTACGACTGCCAAATGCCTTAACCGTACGGGTTCCGCCTTCGGATATAAAAATTCGCCGAAAGTATATCAAATGACATCTCTAATGAAAGAGCATAAAATTGTAAGAACACCCATATAATTTTTGTAATTTATCGATGTACAGTTTTTAAGATAAAAGATTTTGAATGAATTAGATGAATAAATGATTTATGGAGGAGAGAGAAAAAAAATGATTGGTTGAGATTTTAAGGAGAGAGAAATGATATTATAGTTATTTTAGATAAATATAGAATAGATGAGAGGGTCATTTTGGGAAATTGCTTAAAATCAATATTGAAAATTTAAGTTCAATGTTGAAAATCTAGAAAGAATCTGCTTTATAATATAGTATAGATTGATGAGTGATAATTATATAGACTTTTACCGCACTAGTTTTGCTCATTTTATAGTCTTTTGAGTGAACTTATGATACTTAATGGTACGTACATGTGATTTCAGGTTCATTGCTCATGGAATGAAGGAAAACGTCAAGAAATGATGATAAAGGACTTAAAGGAAGATAAATGATGGTTCGATGAAGATTCGGGTCGAGATTCAAGACTTAAGATGAAGAAACTTGCACCAACATGAAGCCAAGGACCATGTATTAGTATTTTGGGCATAACTTTTTCATACATACTCCGTTTCTGACGACTAAGCTATCCATGGAAAGGCGAGAGAAAGATCTACAACTTTTTTGTTTAGCCTCCAGCGCCGCTCATTTCACACTATCGCCGCTGGAAGTCATCCTGAAGCTTACCAGCGGAGCTAGGACCTTTGCAAGCGGAGCTGGGAGCCAGCCGGCGCCGCTGGGACTTATGCCAGCGCCTCTCCCAAAGTCGGTCAGATCTGAAACTTCCCGAAAACCTATAAATACCCCTCTAAAACCCTAGGGCCGTAACACACTTATTCCAGCCACCCTTGGGGCTACTTCCAAGGTATTTTCATCAGATCAAAACCCTTGCAACATCCCCATAACACACACACCATCCATAATCATTCATAATCATTCCAACCATCATTCCATTCATGCTTCAAAGATTTTCTTCATCAACCATTGAAGATCTGAAGATGGAGATGTCCGGCTAAACTTCTCGTTACCTCTCCCGGTGAATGATTCTTGTTTAACTATGTTTAGCAAACTCTTTATTTATTTGTATGAACATTAACTCTTCGTTGGTGATTTATGCAAGTACTTGAATATTTGTTCATTTAAGTTGTTATCTGATTATAGTAAGACAGTCTATTGCGAGTCAACAATTTGTGTCGAGTCCAACTAGATTAGGGATTAAGACAAGTTGTGTGGTAAACATAGGTTGTGCCCAAAATAGTTCATTTCAACTTAACAAATTATGTCTATGTGATTTGGAACAAATAATTCACAGGGTTTGTTGAACTAGTTTATTCAATTATCCAGAGGAGGGATGCGCCTTTTTATTACTGTCTACAACTTTATTTTTATCATTGCTTAGTATAAGTCTAGTTAATTAATTTTCATCGTCATTTTAGTTAATCAAATTCAGTTTTTGTATAATCTTTAAAATGAAACGTGACCGTACAATTTGACTATAACCACAGACGCTTCTCGTGGGAACGATACCCACTTACCCTATCTAGTATAAGGTATTTAGGTATTTATTTTTGATCGGTACTTCGACGTCGATCATAGATATAGAAATAGATAGGGCTTTACCCTTATTCCTTATTCTTCTTAAGAAACTCCATCGAACCAATGATCATCCTTTTATGTACCAGTAGATGCGGCAAAAAATTCATCAGGTTCACATTTCTATCCTCCCTACAATACAATGGGCATGCATAATTCCATTTACTTCATGATAATAAATATGATAAGTGATAACAAATAGATTAGTATCGACCTCTAAGCAAGAAATATGTCAGATGCCCCTTTTGAAATTCATATGTTAGAATCCGGAAATTAACTTCCAAAATGGACTTTTGATACAACAATATAAGCAATTATTTTCCAAAATTAATTATTTGATATGCCAAATTGCCAGGGGTGGCAGCCCCGGGAGAAGCGTTACAAAATGGATGTCTTATTATGACAATATTGGTCGATCAAAGCATAAATGTATATGAAAGCCACTTTCTAGATTCCTACATATAAATATTGTTTCTGCTTTTTCTTTCTATATTTTGAGAATTTGAGTAGACTCCTGAACTTTTTTTTCCAAAACATTAGTAATTGTTGAAATATCAACTTAATTGTTATTCACTTGGTCTATTTATGTGCAGATATTATTGAAGGACTAAAACATAAAGTGCTGAAAAGACAAGGACCAGAAAAGAAGAAGATAGAAGACCAGGGTGCTGATATGAAGACCTTTCTTTTATATATACATATCATTGGTTCTTTGGGATCTTAACATTCTCTGCCATTCTTCAGTAACACATCCGGTGTGTCACATCAGTTGTTTTTCAATGTAATCGTTTCGTTTTCTAGGCCTAGGGTTTGTTCAAGCAGTATTTATGTTTAATTTCCTTTGTATCAAAACGTCTTATTAATAAATTTTATATGACTAGTTCATTAGTTCTTGTATTCTTCCTTCAACTTATTCCAGTTTATGTTTAGATTCATATATATCTAGTGAATTTATCATGGTATCAGAGCCAGGTTCCTCGCTCCTATCTTGAATCTGGTTCATATATGAATATATTATACTTTTATTAATTCTATTAAGCCTTTCTCTTTTTTTTAGGGTTTGTATCTCGATTTGGGGATTTATCCTTATTAGGGTTTTCTCTTCAGATCGATTGATTCTTTATAACAAAATATAAATCTAATATACATATATAGATATATTTATCTCCTTTGTTTTATCTTACCTCGATCTGGATTCTACTCTTTTTTGGGTTGTATTCAATCGATTGATTCTTATACTTTCTCAGTCATCACTCTCTTCTTTTTAGATTGTGGGTGTTGGTTGATTGATTCTTTTTTCTCTCCTAGATCTTAAGGATTCTGTGTGTTGATCTTTTCGGATGATAATGGAATTACTGTTGGAGACCCCACTGTAAGCATGTTTCTTCCTACCTCTTCTGTAGCAAATTGCTTTGTTCTTGGAGTGCTCTGAGTACAAAGAGTTTGGCCTATAGATTTGGATCCTTTTTTATTATCATTAAAAGGTGTTGCTTATCTGCTTATGTGTGCTATTTATATTCTATGTGTTTTACTTAATTTCTGATCTAACCCTGTTTTCTGGTAGAAGAGAGGTTCCAGGTAATACTTGTCAAGCCACTTGAGTGGTCTTGAATCTGGTTCCTTGCCTGGCTCACCTTTAGGATCTTATCTGGTTATCCTTTTTTGTGTGTTTATTTTCTTCCTGTTGTTGTGTTCTTCTTATTATCTGTGTTTATTTGTCACTATGGCTGGAGTTAATGGTGAAACTCCTATAAATGAAGTGGTTGATGACTATGTGGCTGATGTTAATGTGTTTGGTACTCAAATTAGTAAACTGGATTTTGGTGATGAATTATACTTGCATGCTAGTGACACCTCAGGAACACCTCTAATTAGCTTTAAACTAAAAGGTACAGAAAACTACAAAGTTTGGGCTTGTGCAATGGAACTTGCACTTGAAACTAAAAATAAAATTGGATTTATTATTGGAGCTTGTGTGAAACCTGATGATAATGATGTTTTGTCAAGACAATGGGATAGATGTAATTCTGTGGTTCTGTCTTGGATTCTCAGTTCTGTCACTGAGGAACTTTACTTGGGACAAATTTTTTCAAAGAATGCAAAGGTGGTTTGGGAGGAATTAAAAGAAACATATGATAAAGTAGATGGGTCCATTACTTTCAATCTTCATCACAGAATTCACTCCTTAAAACAAAATGGAAAATCTATTTCTGAATACTATCATAGTTTAAACTCTCTCTGGAAGCAATTTGATGCTCTTGTTAAATTACCTACCTGTTCTTGTAATGCAGCAAAAGAAATTCAAATCACCAACAACTTTTAAAACTCATGCAATTTCTTATGGGCCTTGATGATGTTTACCAACCTGTTAGAAGCAACATTTTGTTAAGAGACCCTTTACCTAATGTGAAAACTGCTTTTGCTATTATGTCTAGAGAGGAGTCTCACAGAGGTGTTCACACCACTGAGAACTTTTCAAAACCTCAAAATAGTGCATTTTTGGCCAAAACCCTTGAATCTGGAAGAAGAACATTTGGCACCAAGAGTTTTAACAAGAATTTTGAAAATAAGAATTTTGAGCATAACAAACCTTTTGAAAGAAACAGGAATTTTGAAAAAAGAGGTCCTAATACCTCTCTCTTTTGCACTGGTTGTCTTAAACATGGTCACACCATTGATAGGTGTTTTGAGGTGGTTGGGTATCCTTCTGGCTATGGGAGGGACAGTTCTGCTAGGAGAAACAACTCTCAATCTTTTTTCAAATCCAACAATAATGCTGTGATAAATGACTCTCCTTCCACTTCTAGCACTTCCACTAATCCTGTGCCTATTTCTGAAGCTGGAACAAACATTTCTCTAACTCCTGATCAGTATGCTAAGTTGATGATTCTCTTGAATGATAAATCTCCTTCTAAAAATGCACAAGCCAATATGGCAGGTACATTCTTCAACTCAAATCATATGTTTAACTCAAATTTCTCTAAGTTCTTTTGTTCTAATACCTCTGTTAAAACCAAGATGTTTGAAAATGGTTGGATATATGACTCTGGGTGCAATACTCACATGTCATGTAGTGAAAACTGTATGTTCAATTTGCATGATATTTCTGGACTTGGCCTTACTGTGGGACATCCAAATGGAACTCAGGCTAAAGTTTTAAAGATTGGTGATCTAAGATTAGGAAACAATAATGTTCGTTTTGGTGTTTTGTATGTACCTGAGTATTGTGTGAACCTTTTATCTGTTTATTGTTTGGCTAGAGATAGCAAAGCCTTTATTGGATTTGATGAAAACAGATGCATTATACAGGACTTACAAACAAAGAATGTGATTGGGAGTGGTAATCAAAGTGGGGGACTTTACTTTTTCAATAATGATATTAAAGGTAACTTTGTGTTTAGTAACAATGCTAAATTTAAGTGCCATGTATCTACCCAAGTCTGGCACAACAGACTTGGTCACCCTGCTGAACCTGTTTTACTTACCCTAAAAAGGAAATTAAACCTTGAAAATCATTCTATAAAGTCCCCTTGTGAAGTCTGTCACAAGGCCAAACAAACCAGAAATCCATTCCCTTTGAGTATGCATAAAGCTCACTCTCTTGGGGAATTGGTTCACTTAGATTTGTGGGGACCTTACAAGGTCCAAAGTAGAGAAGGATATAAGTCCTTCCTAACCATTGTTGATGATCACACTAGAGCTGTTTGGGTGTATCTTCTAAAAGGGAAAGATGAAACTTATGATAACTTTGTGAATTTCTTCAATCTTTTGAAAAATCAGTTTAAGAAAACCATTAAAATTGTAAGAAGTGACAATGGGTCTGAGTTCATTAACCAGAAAATGACTTCCTTTATGAATCAACATGGTATTATACATCAAACTTCTTGTGTTTATACCCCTCAACAGAATGGGGTAGTTGAGAGGAAACATAGGCACTTGCTAAATGTAGCAAGGGCTCTTATGTTTCAAGGGGGGTTACCTCTTAATTTTTGGTCTGACTGTGTTTTGACTTCTGCTTATTTAATTAACAGGCTCCCATCCCTTGTCTTGTCTGGAAAGTCTCCATTTGAGTTAATCTACAAAATTCAACCTAATCTCTCCCATCTTAGAGCCTTTGGTTGCTTATGTTTTTCAACTATCTTAAATAATGATGACAAGTTTTCTTGTAGATCTGAAAAATGTGTTCTCATTGGGTACTCTAATGAGAAAAAAGGTTACAAATTACTTAGTTTGGATAATAAAAGAGTTTTCTTCTCTAGAGATGTTAAATTCTATGAAAATGTCTTTCCTTTAAAAATAATCAAAGAAACAAATAATAATGGTTTATCTAACCAGAATAAAGTTTCCTTTGACCCTCTTAATTCTATTTTCTTTGATGATGAACAATCAACCATTGGCAGGCCCTCAAAGTCCAATGATGAAGGGAGAGTCACCATTTTTGAGGGTGATGGCAGTGGTAGTGTTCCCTCTGGCAGTATATCTGAATCTGCTAGGGAACATGGAGACACAGCAACACCTTTGGATGAAAATGACAATTCCGAGGACACAAATGAACCTGAACATATCCCACATTTTCCTAGAAACAATGACCTCCCTGTCCTTAGAAGGTCAAATAGGATCACCAAGACACCAAGAAACTTTAATGATTTTGTTCTGGGTACTAAAACTAAGCATAGCATATCTAACTTTGTATGTTACTCTAAACTGAATTATGATATTTCTTGCTTTGTGTCTAATTTGAATAAGTTGGTTGAACCTGTTTCTTATCAAGAGGCCTCTAAGGATCCACTTTGGGTGGATGCCATGAATTCTGAAATGGAGGCTCTCTATAACAATAAAACTTGGATTTTAACTGACTTGCCACCCAATAGGGAACCCATTGGTTGCAAATGGGTTTACAAGATTAAATATAAGTCCAATGGTGAGGTTGATAGATATAAGGCTAGACTGGTTGCCAAGGGATACAGTCAAAGGGCTGGGATTGACTTTGATGAGACTTTCTCCCCTGTGGTTAAAATGGTAACTATTAGATGTCTTATCACCATTGCTGTTAAGAATAAATGGCCTATATTTCAGTTAGATATCAACAATGCCTTCCTTTATGGTGATCTTGATGAAGATGTTTACATGTCACCTCCACCTGGATATCACTCTAATTCTAACCCTAAAGTGTGTAAACTGGTCAAATCTCTCTATGGGCTTAAACAAGCCCCTAGAAAGTGGAATGAAAAACTTAATTGTGCTCTTGTTGAAATTGGATTCATGCAGAGTAAAAGTGATTACTCACTCTATACTAAAACTGTTGGTAATGTCTTTATTGCTCTCTTGGTTTATGTGGATGACATTATCATCACTAGAAATAGCTTGGTTGAAATTGATAATTGTAAATCATTTCTGAATTCTAAATTTTCTATAAAGGATCTTGGGAAATTAAGGTATTTTTTAGGGATTGAAGTTATTGATCTTGATGATGGTTTATGCATGTCTCAAAGGAAATATACTCTTGACCTTATTTCTGACTTTGGGTTGCTTGGTTGCAAGCCTGCTCAAACACCCATTGAAACTAATGTTGCAATGACTGATGATCCTATTTTGAAGAAACCTCAAACTTGTGGGCAAACTAATCTATTTGACTCTCACTAGGCCTGACATTTCATATGCAGTGCACATTCTAAGTCAGTTTATGCATGATCCTCTTGAATGTCATCTAAGACTTGCACTAAGAGTTCTTAGATACCTCAAGGGATCACCAGGTAAAGGTATCCTTTTTAAAGAGGATACTAATCTCACTCTCTCTGCCTTTGTTGACTCTGATTGGGCCAAGAGGATCACTACCAGGAAGAGTATAACTGGTTTCAATCTCTTTCTGGGAGGGTCACTTATCTCTTGGAAAAGTAAGAAGCAACCAACAATCTCCAGGTCCTCAGCTGAAGCTGAGTTCAGAGCTCTGGCAGCCATAACTTGTGAGATTCTCTGGGTTCTTAAAATCCTAGATGAATTTGGTATTAAAAGAGATTTGCCTGTTCAAATTTACTGTGACAGCAAAGCTGCCCTGCAGATTGCTGCAAATCCTGTTTTCCATGAGAAAACCAAACACTTTGAAATAGACCTTTACTTTGTTAGAGAAAAAATTGGGTATGGCATCATTGAGACTGTCAAAGTGAATTCTGAGGACAATCTTGCTGACATCTTTACTAAAGGACTTCCAGTTTCTCAGCATAATACAATGTGCAATAAACTTGGAATGTTTGATCCCTTCCACAATTAAGTTGTGGGGGGGTGTTGAAATATCAACTTAATTGTTATTCACTTGGTCTATTTATGTGCAGATATTATTGAAGGACTAAAACATAAAGTGCTGAAAAGACAAGGACCAGAAAAGAAGAAGATAGAAGACCAGGGAGCTGATATGAAGACCTTTCTTTTATATATACATATCATTGGTTCTTTGGGATCTTAACATTCTCTGCCATTCTTCAGTAACACATCCGGTGTGTCACATCAGTTGTTTTTCAATGTAATCGTTTCGTTGTCTAGGCCTAGGGTTTGTTCAAGCAGTATTTATGTTTAATTTCCTTTGTATCAAAACGTCTTATTAATAAATTTTATATGACTAGTTCGTTAGTTCTTGTATTCTTCCTTCAACTTATTCCAGTTTATGTTTAGATTCATATATATCTAGTGAATTTATCGGTAATAAATATTATTCAGCTCATATCGACACACTAACTATTCAAATACAGTATTTGAACTAATTCGGACAAAAAATTGTTTCGGGTTAACCCCACCCGACCTATATTGACCCATTATTCATCCTGTCGACTTTGACCTCTCTAAAATATCAAACTTTGTTGCCGGCGAGGATATGAACCACATCAACAGTTGGCTATTTGATTTTGAAATCGAGGTGACAATCAGTGATTGGCTCAACCCAGAGCAATTACCAACTCGATTGATAGCTATTAGCAATCTGGGTCACATGTCAAGCAAAAGAAACTCCTTATCCTTGAATAGGTCACCAGTCACCATAACCAGTTATTATATAAAGATGATCACGTTTCCCTACTGGCTGCAATTTCAAAATTGGATTCTGTGAGGTCATTGAACTCTTTCAGGAAATGTCTGTGTCAAAGGTCACGATATGTTAACTGAAATTCAAGACAAGGTTATTGAATTCGAGCCATTTAATAATTGGGTTTTATTTCTCATGGGCTGGGGAAAAAAAGAACGGGCATGGTTCATAAGCTCAAATTTGGAAATGACCCGTTGAGAAATGAGCTTATGTCATTATAAGGATCTATATATAGGACAACTAAAGAAAAAATATATTGAGAAAGAAAAGTAGTTTGTGAGATGTTGAAAAAGGTTCAGTTAGAGTATGATGGTGCTAAAAATGCTTGAAACAACAGTTTGGAGACCCGTCAAGTTAGTTTCAACTTGAAAAGTCAATTTAAAGAAATTCGATTATAATCAATGGTCAAGTTTCAGAAATCATTTTTAAATTTTGACTTTTGATTAAAATTCAATAGTCAACATCTTCCCAACTTAACTAGCCAAGTTGGGTAACTTGAGGGAATCCCCTCCTCGAAATAACCCTTGCACGTGACATGGCAACTAAGTATGGAGATTAGTATGATCCAGTACAAATTGATCATCGATCAATAGAAACTGTCACCATGTGATCACATGGGTTCACAGATGAAGACTACAAGTCACAGGTTTAAATCTTGTCAAAAGCAAGGAAGAAACTATATTTAGTGACCCATGTGTAAGAATGATGAGTCACCGGGCATGATATATATGCGGTGTGCACTCTGAATACCAAGACGGTACATGTAGCTAATATATCCCATATTTAAAATGATGATATTTTAATTTTTTTTTTAAAGAGGTAAATGTAGGCAATGTACTACATGAAGTTGTAGAGAATATATCCTAAATATACGCATTTAATTTACCACCTGATTGTGAATTACATCTGAAAATGCATTATCTTCAATTTCATCAATTAAATTTTAACCTTTTTCCACAAAAAGATAGATCGAAACTAACTTTTTTTTTATAAAAAAATAAATTAATTTTATCAATTTAAATGTTGAGGTATACAAATCTCCACATAGTTATTTATTTGTATATTTTAAGATGCAGTATTGGGTTTGTTGGTAAAATAAGCTGTTGAGATTGTTTATTTCAAACTCAAAATAACACTACAAAAATCCACTTATAAAGTCGAATCTGTTTGTTATCACTTTATGATAATTACTATCATGAGGTAAATGAAATTATGCATGCTAATTGTGTTGTAAAGAAGATACAAATATGAACCTCATGATTTTTTAGTCGCATGTGTTGGTACAATACAGTATAAGGAATGATATGGAGTTTTTTAAGAAGAAGAATGGCAAAGCCTATCTTAGAATGGTTGTGAGGTTCTTCCTCATCGTCACCATTTTTGTATACACATCGGTTGCACGTATCTTTTTCTTGTTTTGTTGCGCTCGGCACCAAACACCAATCCGTCCCACACAGTGACCATAAGAAGGTTAAAAAACGATTTTGCTTTGGTTTGGCGCTTGCTCCTGCAACTTTGGCTGCAGATTTGCATCCCTTAAATTGGAGACTTCTAGTTTGATGCCTCTATTTTTTTCCAAAGGTCTTCGTGTGGAGGGAGTTTGATGCCTCTGTTTCTTCTTTCAAAACTAACATTTTATTGCATAGCTACCATCTTTGTAGCTGGAAAGACATCATCAATTTCCCTCCTCCACAAAGACAGTTTGGAAAGCAACTAAGGCACCGGACTAGAAGGCTCCAATTTAAGGGAAGCATATTTGCAACGAGGATTGCAGGAGCAAGCGCCAAACCAAAGCAGACTTTTTCTTAACCTTCTTACTGTCACTATGTGGGGCGAATCTGCCAGTGCTGCCAAGTACAAAACAACAAGATAGATAGTGGCAACCAATTTGTATATAAAAATGGCGGCGATGAGGAAGAACCCACATCCATTCTAAGATAGGCTGTACAATTCTACATTTTAAAAAACTCCATCAAACCAATGATCATTTCTTCTATTGTATTAGCAGATGCAACTAAAAAATCATCAGATTCACATTTCTACATCCTCCCTACAATACAAGGAGCATGCATAGTTCCAGGTACCTCAGATTAATTAGTATCGACTTTTTTAGGTAGACTTTTCGTAGTGTAAATAATCAGCTTTGGTTTGGGTATCTTGCGCATGGGTTATTACCATACTCGCTTTGTTTCATTGTGCAAAATGTTTCTTAACATTCTAGACGGACCAGATATATACGGGGCAAATAGCACCAATATCCTGAAAATTGAATTGGCATAATCACAGTGAAAATTACATGTTTATCAAAGAATATGCCAACCAAGTTGCTTAATTGGTCACCCTCGGACCCCCACTGATCCATGGATAACGACCGGAAAATTCTCGCAAGTATCCACTCGATCCACAACTCAATAGCTAGCTAGCTTGACACCATAATAAATTAAACATGGTAGGCAAAATGCTTGATATGACAAGTTGACAACGCTAGTTGGTGGGGTAAACAAAAGGCAAAATGAAGACGTGTAACTGAAGAAGGCCACGTACGTTTAAGCTAGCCAAATAATTGAAATTGATTCTGGGCATATATATTGAACATGATAGATGTTCATAATATATATATGCGCTAGCTGATTTGATCTAAAAGTGGCCATCTATCAACACAGCGCCTGAATAAATTCTTTAACCACTTCTCTAATGCATATATGCTTTTGTGCGCCCATCCTACTTATATTCCTATATATGTATGGTAAAAGTAAAACTCAAACACTTCAT
Organism: Erigeron canadensis; assembly: GCF_010389155.1. Taxonomy (NCBI): domain Eukaryota; kingdom Viridiplantae; phylum Streptophyta; class Magnoliopsida; order Asterales; family Asteraceae; genus Erigeron; species Erigeron canadensis. The sequence goes on from NC_057765.1 coordinate 37,738,808, forward strand.
TGTCATTTTAGAGAATTAAGTATGGAGATTTCGATGTTATGTACGTAAAAGCAGTAATCAAGATTAGTGTAGTACTAATATATATGAGGCTAATGGAATTGGAGTATATATATTCGTTTATGTAACAAATTAATATATAGTTTATGAGGATAGTATTACTAATTAACAAAACACACACACACACACACACATATATATATATATAGAAGAGAGATCAAATAAGAAGGTGTCTTAAGGAGAGAAGGGAGAAAAGGTCTTATGAACCAATCAGAACGTGACATATGGATTTAAAAAAAACGCGGTGACATTTTTGTAAATAAATCAATTTTTGTCAGCCTGGTTCTGGATCAGCCTGGGTCTGGGTCAGCTTGGGTTATGATCAGCTTGGTTGGGTAAGTTTGGTCAACTTGGTTGGTCAGTTTGGGTTCTGGGTCAGCTTGGTTAATCAGCTTGGTCAGCTTGGTTGGGTCAGATTAGTCAGCCTGGGTTATGGGTCAGCTTGGTTAACCTGGAATCTGGGTTAGCTTGGGATCTACATTTGAGTAGATTATGTGTAGTTTTGTATCAAGCTGACCCAACCCAAGCTAACCAAGCTGACCCAATCTGACCCAAACCCCAAGCTGACCCAACCCAACCCTAACCTGATCCAAAACCCATTATCTACATGTGTGTAGATTAATCTACATTTGTGTAGATTAATCTACATTTGTGTAGATTGTGTCAAGCTGGCCTAACCCAAGCTAACCAATCTGACCCAACCTGAACCAGACCCCAAGCTGACCCAACCTGACCCCAAGTTGACCTAAAACTCATAATCTACATTTGTGTAGATTAATCTACATTTGTGTAGATTGTGTCAACCTGACCCAACCCAAGCTAACTAAGCTGACCCAACCTGACCCAGACCCCAAGCTGACCCAACCCAACCCCAAGCTAACCAAACCTGACCCAACCTGACCCCAACCTGACCCAATTAGACCCTGACCCCAATCTGACCAAACTGATCATGCTAACCAACCAAGCTAATCAGAACCCAAGCTGACCCAAACCTGACCCAAGCTGACCCAACCCAGAACCCAAGCTGACCCAAAACCCATAATCTACATTTGTGTAGATTATGTGTAAATTGTGTCAAGCTGACCCAACTTGAACAGACCCCAACCTGACCCAACCTGATTATGCTGACCAAACTGATTATGCTGACCAACCAAGCTGACCCAGACCCAAGCTGATCAGAACCCAGGCTGACCAACCAAGTTGATCAGAACCTAAGCTGATCGGAACCCAGGCTGATCACTTCAGAAAAGTTTGATTTATTTACCAAAATGCCGCCACGCATTTTTTTCATTTTGACACATGTCGCGTTCTGATTGGTTTATAGGACCTTCTCTCCCTTCTCTCCTTAAGACACCTTCTTCCAGGATCTCTGCCCTATATATATATATATAGTTTTAGTTTAGCGGGTATATAATTTATTGGAAACAAATTTAGGGTGACTCACCCTCTAATGGTTAGAATGGCATTGCCGGGAACACGATTTGGACCCTCTAATTGGAGTATATTATGTATTGTGGTAAAAAGTGTTTTATGCCGGCCGGACATAATATTAACTATGTGTACCCCTATGCATTGTAAAACTCAGCCGGGAACTCGGGATCGGAATCGGAATTGGGGGGTTAAACAGGTCGAGTTGGTTGGAATCAGGTTAAAACTCGGTCAATGACTTGGTCGCTTGTAAAACTCGGTCAAACTCGCCTGGATCGGTCAAAAATCAGCCGGATCGGGTCAAAACTCAGGTCAAGTTTGGTCAAAGTTTTTTTTTTTTAAAAAAAAGAAGAAATGCTAAATTGGTTTAAGTTTATGATTCTAATGAATGAAGCTTGAACTTTGAAGAATTATATTAAAGTTTTTAAACAATTATATTTTAAATTTGAAGTTTATTCCATATAATTTTAAAAAATATAAATTTTCTATATAAACACCTGATCCGAGTTCTCCCCGATTCCGATCCGAGTTTTTAAAAACTCGTGACTCCTCCACTCGCTGATCCGATCCCGAGTCACGAGTTACCCAACCTTGGCCATATGGCGTATAGCATGTTTCCTCCCCACATTAATTACTTCTAAACATTTTCTAAGAAATTTTATTAAGTAATTAAGGGCTAGCTATATTTTGGTTTTAATTAGGCCTTGGAAATTAAACGGCACCAATTAGTACTGGGTACGTGATTCGTTAAAGTGGTGCTGTTAATTGGTTGAATATATGCATCATATCTCTTGAGGCGGATATATTCTAAAGCAAAAGTAAGAAAGTTGAGTTCCATAAAAACTCGACACTTTTGACAGCAACATAAGATGTTTGAAGCAGGAACAACTTTGTTAATTAAGTTAATTATTACTAGCTAGTACAAAATAGCAATGCTAGCTAGTTTTAATTCTCTATTATACGAGTAATTAATAACTTTCCGCTGTATAGTAAGAATTATATATATTATTTGAATGTAACTTCACTTAAAGATTATTTGAATATCAAGTGCAATAGGATTAGCTTTGGGTTTAATTAATTTCATACATCACTTAATGTGAATGATAGAGTCATCGATCAATGTATAGTATGATAGTACTACTCTTGATCGCTGATGAACTCGTCGCTCTCGATCAACTTTTCTAACTGATGCCAGTTTAAAATGTTATTCCCAACTACTTAATTACCATATATTGCTAACGACCAATTAGTATTATTTTAGTGAAATGAAATGCATATATGATGTTAATATACAGTAGTACGTACGTTGATAATAGTAGAAAAACTAAATGGATGTATATATATATGATAGAAGAACTTAATTGATGCGAAAAAAGAACACCCAAATGTTCATGGACGTCACATACGCACCTTACGCAAGATTTGTACTGTTAATAGTTCGTAACAAACGACTACTACTAGTATTAAAAAGTCTAGCTAGTACAAACTTCATCTATAAACTAAGTTAAATTAAAGAAGTTATAACTAGTTAACTGACTACGTACGATAGCTTAGCCTTTAATATTTAGACCATCTTGCGATCATATATATATCGAAAAGCCAAACTCTAGCCAGCTAGCTAGTATCCAAACACCACAAGACTTTGTGGCTTTAAGTTGACCATAGCGGCTTCTTTTGTTGGAGTCACTTGAAGGACTATGGGGCGTTGGGGAACGTATTGATAGTTGCAAGATTGTTGTGGAAGGGGTTTAACAAGGCGCGCCGGTGGTGCCATATATTATATATGAGCTAGCGTTATTTAAACCTGAATTGAAGAACTTGAACTCGAAGTTGAACTAGTTCTTAATCTTAATTTGTGTTCGTATGATGGTTAGAAAGTGTGATCAGCTATTTATATAGGGAGAAAACGATGTAGTCGCTTTAGAACAATACTTATTTCTAGAAAACGTTATAAAATTAAGGATATAAAATGTTGGAAAAAGAATAAAGGTGCATGTAGAAAAGGGTTAAACATACAAGTAGAGAAATGATTCCTCTAGATAATGTTTTCAATGTCACAATATCTTGTGCAAATAGTAGCTAGCATTCAAGCCTATCTCCTATCGACAAGCTTAAAGGTTAGATAATGTATATATATATATTCATACCTTTGTAATTTAGTTAGGTTTAAGATGAGAAATGATTAATTCTTTTAACCAAATAGCATAAAAATCTTCGTAATTATAAAATGATAACATGTGAAAAAATCAGGGGACAAGATTAGGTAAGAGAATTAGCTAATACCTTATCTTTTTAACGTATTAAGAGGATTATTAGGCTATTTGATTTGAATTATTTATCATTTTCCTTTTCGGATATATAGTATGAGAAACAGATAATAATAAGTTATTCATGAGAGATAGAAAACGACTACCATGTTATATCTTGCTGTAACTTAATTTGGTCATCCAAGTAAAACATATTATATCTTGGTAGACACGTATTAGAAATGATTGTCCACATCCGTGATATGCGAATATTGTTATAAATTAAATTATGAATTAATCTCAAGCAAATATATTTTTTTCCAAAATCATTATATAGCATTGCTTTTTAGATATTCGCATTTGATTTGGTGTGATGCCAATACGTGAATCACATTCATAAAGTACATTAATTCCTATACCATTGACCAAATCTCCGTGTGTCATTTTTAAATGGATAGTGATAAATTTATAAGATATTTATTACACAATGTATATAATTATATAAAGGATATATATTATTGTAGATGGTTACAAGTTATTAGTGGATTTAATATATCACAATGAAATGTTAAATGCATTTCAATTTCTCTCTAAGTACAAAACTTGATTTGTCATAGAGTCATGATCGCCTTAAAATATGGTTTGAACTTATTGGAGTAAAACGATATGATTTACAATTTTTTCGGTAGGAACATAATAGACGATAGATGGAGGTTATAGGATATTAGATCGCCTTCAGCTCTCGTAAATGATGCGAGGACATTGTGGCATTTTCATTGTATTACTAGGATGCACATAAACACTAATTGTGTATATTTGGCCTAACTATATATGTATGTGACTACTTACCTTAACATAGTGTTACCTTAACATAACCATAACTAGTTATGTTAGGATAGCTTGAAACTATCTCCTATCATGATTAATGTATGGTTAATATCATAACTTTTGAAGAGCTCTACAGTTGAATTTCCACACTACCATCTTATCCTCATTCGACTCAATAATTGCGCCCCCCATAAGTCCATAAAACACGGGTCAAATTTCCTGGTTACGTATTATTGAGGCAAATTGTTTTAATTGTTTACACGATATATCTTCAAATTTCCAATAAATATTCCAACAACCATGTTTTTCGGATAAATTAATAAATTCAAATAAACCCATAAATATAAATATCTACAACTATACATTTTTTTATAAGAAAAAAAAAAACTAATTTACAATATTTCAGTCAACTTTCATATCCATATTCCCCAATCAACATCCTCTTTTTAATAAGATCACGCCACGTGTCCAATCCAACCGCTTCACAAAAGCCCCCAATGTTAGCGGTTCGTCACCGAGTTGACTTGGTAGCCGTCTATTGTTGACTGACTGACTCAATATCTGACTTATCAGGTTCCACCGATGGATTTACACTACTAGGCCCCACACCCCCCGACGGCGAAACCGCCGGCGATTTCCTACTCATTGTCAAAATTCTTTTCAACGATTGTAAATGACTCCCGGGTGATCTAAACCCGAGAGTTGGTGACATCATCCGGAATGAGCTTTCAACCAGCTCGTTCCGGCTTGGAATATCTATCCTAACATCAATCCCTTTTCTCCTATCCTGAAACGACGTGGTTTCATTAAACCAACCACTAGAACCCGGTTCGTTTGTAGTAGCAGCTTTCATTTCTAGTTCTTCTCCCGGTTGAACCGGTTCAACCGGTGCCCGACAAAGCGGACAAGTAGAATGACTATGAAACCACATATCAATACATTCAGTATGAAACCCGTGTTTACATTTAGGTAAAACCCGACCCGTTTCACCATCTTCAAACTCCGATAAACATACCGCACATTCAACCAAATTTTGGTTGGGTTTTTGAGACGAATATACAAAAACCGGTAATGACTTTAATATAGTAGCGTCAAGTCCACCATTTGGCGGGGATGAAGAATTGTTGTTGTCCACGTGGAACACGATGTGGGTACGACGGTTGCGGCGACGGGTGTCGTTGTGGCGGTGGAGACGGCGGAGGTACCACCGGGCGTAAAGATGAAGTAAAACCAACACAATAACGACGACGAAAAGAATGATTATTGAAGATAACATGATTTTGCCGCTAAGTGCGTAGTTCTTTTGATGGTCTGGCAATTGCTGGTAATTACTTGCAGGATCAGTAGGCATAATGTGTGTTTTTTTGTGTGTGTTTTGAGACTACTGGGGGTTTATTTGAAGTGTGTGTATATATATATATAGAGAGAGATGTGTATGTATATATAAAATTTGTGTGTGTGTGAATGGAGGTGTAATAATGGAAGAAAAATGGGGGATATAGAATAGAAATTGGGGTTTAATAAGTGGGAAGAAGAAAGGAAATTTCGAGGTTGGTTCGTATGGGAAGAATTTGTGAAGTTGTTGAGGAATGGAGCAGCTTTTGTTTTGATTTAAGAAGACCGCCAATAGTTTTGACGCGGGAATATTAAATGACATTATTACCCCCCATTTCATTTCTTCAAATATTTACCAGAAGAGTAATTATGTTTTTGTTATAAGTTTATCATTCTGCTAAAGTGATTAATTTTTAGACATAACGATTTGGATAAAACTAGCTAAGACTGAAAATTTTGACACGAAACCTATCCACGACACGACATGTCTTTAACAGGTTTTTTGTTTGACCTTAACAGGTTTCGTGTCTTAACAGGTCCGAACTTGTTAATACCTGCTAAGATTCGTGTCATAACAGGTCCGGATCTGTTAACACTTGTTAAGTTTGTGTATATATATATATATATATATTATATCAAAAAGTGAACCCTAAATCTAATTCATTTCTCAGCCCTCATCTTCATCCCCCACTTTTTTTCATCCGTCCGATCAAAGCTTTGGACGGATCAGATCAAACCTTCCTCCTCCTTCTCCGGCTGATGCGGCACCTTTTTCTTCTCCGGTGAGACTGCCGCCGCCAGCCACCACCTTCTCCTTCTTCTCCAGCGAGACAACCACCACCAGTCACCATCATCTCCGACCACCCCAATCACGGCGCCGATGCCGGCATCAAGGGTTTCGCCCATACCGTAGCAAACCATCACCATCTATTGGATCGCCGCCCATCAAATCCATACGATTCCCATATGCGCCCCTTGACGGTTAGTTTAGAACAGATAAGGGCAACGCCCGTCGCTGGAGATATCGCGGGAGGTGGTGGCAGTGGTTGTTCGCCGGAGAAGAAGGAAGAATGTTGTACTTTTTTTCCCTTGTACTCAAAATAACCCACCTATATATATATATATATATATATATATATATATATATATATATATATATATATATATATATATATATATATATGGTAACACTCCGGTAAAAACACTTTTAAAATAAAAACGGTGAGAACACTTAAAAACACCATTTTGATGCATTAAAAGTCCATAAAACTAACATAGTGCCTAACTAATTATCATTATTGAAGTATTTAACACACATTGATCCGTCAAAATCGAAAAAATCATGTTTTTTTGTGCATCCATCTTGGAAGATGGATGCATATTCATCAATATGATGCATCCAATAAAAAACGAGATTTTTTTGATTTTGACGGATCAATGTGTTGTTAAACACTTAAATAATGATAATTAGTTATGCACTATATCAGTTTTATGGACTTTTAATGCATCAAAATGTAGTTTTTAAGTGTTCCCATTTGTTTTCATTTTAATTTCGTTCTCATTTGATTGTCACCCTATATATATATATATGTGTGTGTGTCTGTGTTTAACTTGTAAAGAAAAATTGGAGGTTCAATGAAGAAGAAAATGGGATCCGGCAAATGGAGCAACAGGAAGTTCAAGGAAGAAAATGAATGGAAGATTTATACTTTTTTATCTTTTATGTGTTATTTATATTAAATTTCAAATTCTGCCTTATACTTTTGTTTTTTCGCACTTTTGGTATTGTTGTTGTTATTATTATTATTATTATTATTATTAATTATTAATTATTAGTATTATTATCATTTTAAAAGGTTAAAAGTGTAAAGTTTAGATAAAATGATAAAATTAAATAATTTGTGTGTTCAAGATTAGTTATCAAGGGATGAGTGTATTGGATATGTTTTGTGAGGATTAGTCCTTAGAATATTTTTTGCTGATGTAGCGCTGACAGGGACTAGTCCTTGAGGGATGAGTCTAAGGCGTTGGGTAACATGTTAATTTTCGTGTTGTGTTCGTGTCTTGAAAAAATGACACGAATAGTTAACGAATCGTGTTCTTGTATAACTTTAACATGTTTCGTGTAACCTGTTATATCTGCCCTAAAACTAGCTCTTATAAATATTAAGTATTTTAAATTTTAAGAATATAAAAATATGACAAGCCATTAATATGTAATAAAATAAATATTAATTTTATCAACATTAAATTTACAATATATTTTTAATCAAATTTAAACTGATCATCGACCGTTAGTAACTACGGACGGTACTATTCTTAGTTTGGTTTAACATTGAAACAATGAAACTATATAATGTCATGGACTATATGTATCTCGTTTTGACTCCTTTACAAAATAAAATTCTTTTCCACACTTTTGAACTTTTTTGTTAAAAATCCGAAATACATTTAATAATATAACTAACGTTATCCATTAGCCTATTGAAAACCCAATGATATCGTCTCCAAAAGTCTGGAGAAAAAATTTTTTCGCTTGGAGGGAACAAAAAAAAATCATATAATATCCGGAAAATGTTTGGAGACGGCAATGTTGTCTCCAAAAGTTTAATAATTTTTTTTCGTTAAAAATAAGTGAAAATGAAATTATTTATTTCTTTGGAGAATTAGAGACGACAATCAAACTTTTTTGACCAAAAAAAGTCAAAAAAACAACTTTTTTTGTCGTTTAGTGTTGTCTCCAAAAATCGGTGGTCTTCTAAAGCCAGAATTCTTGTACTGATTTACAATATTTACTTTTTAATTTCTAAAATAGTCACGTTACCTTTTTACATCAATAGTTATTTTTTTTAGTCATTAAGTGCTGAGTGTATTAAGTAGTTTAATGCATTAAGAATGTTTGTATGTATTAAGTAAAATATAAATAATTAACGGTTATTTTTGTTTATTAAGTCAAAAAAGAAACATAAAATTTGACTAAATGATTAAGTTCTTAACTATTAAGTAAAAAATAAACAAGGCCTTATACTATGCCATCATGACCAATCACCACCATCATCACATCGACGTTGTCACTATCATCACTTCATTATTGTGTGGATACTCGTATAGTATGGATAATAGAAATTCAGAATTCAAAATTTGTTGGTAGTCCAAATTGTTTCCCTATCACGACTTTATGGTCATGTGCCTTAATAAAAAATGAGTAATCTTTTTAATAAAATAGTCTAAAAATATTTCAGCATTTTAAGAAGACTGACATGTGGTATCCATTAATTTTCTTTCCTAGTATTGTCCCTTGATTTTTCTACATGTCATAATCCGAATAGTTAAAAAAGATTTTTAGACTATTTTATTAGGATTAATCATTTCTCCATAATATTACATGTAGTTTTGTTCACTTGCTAAAACGAGTAGGCAGATTTTTCTTTAACTTATCATTAAAAACAAGTTGTCTTACATATGTGAAACAGAAGTATGTTACTTGCATCAGTTTCTTCATTGATTAAAGTCTCTTTTAGTGACATCATCATACTGTTCATACATTCGTATACTTTTCCCATGATAACATGTTAGTAAATGTTTCAAATTAAGATAAACATGAATTCGGAAGTTGGAATGGAAGCATGATTACAATTTTCATCTCGATTATATATATAATCTAATAAATCAACAAAGTGAAATGAACTTATTTACAATTAAAATATGATCTAGAGTTCGTGAATCATATGAACCGCCATGGAGCCAGGAGATCCTTTACGCCGCTTCGAAACTTATTTAGTAACATTCGTATTAAAATTCAGTGGGATCATCATCATGATTATGCTAACAAAATACTCTAAAATCACACTAATATATATCACATGTACATAAGTTCAGAATTTTAATAAGGGATAAGTGCCCCAGAATATAATTAAGTATTGCCAAATGTCTATTGTAGGAACCAACTATAAGTTTTAGATATTGTATGTAATTAAATTGGTAAAGTGTCTAAAGTATGTATTCAACTGGATATTTGCTTACGTGGAGCCGGTTGCATCCACATAAACACTCCACGTCACCTGCAAGTAATTTGTTAAGAAGGTGCATAAAAGCTTAATCTTTTACAAACACATATATCCATATATTCTGCTCTATCTCCTCTAAATCTATCAATTTTCTCTCATTTCTAGATTTTGTAAACCAATCTTACTAGTCAAACCCCCGACCCATATATTTCCCACCACTAGCAGCAGCACCACCACCGCTACCTTCAGATCTTCACCTACGATGTATTTGTGAACCACCGTCTGCCACCACAACCACCTCCACCATTGACCCACCGCATTCCCATTCCCTTCCACCATTACCCACATCCAAACTCCGGCTAATGGTCAGCCACATTGGCCACATAGTCCCCCACCCACAAACCAAATCTTTATGCTACGCTGGTGGCGAAACTCGTATAGTCGTCGTTGACCGTCGTACCACCGCCACCACCATCACTTCTCTGGCCCCGCCCACAAACCAAATCTTTATGCTACTTTATATAACAACCGTCCATTTTCACTTAAATATCAACTTCCAAATGAAGACCTTGATTCCTTAATTTCGATTTCATCTGATGAAGACTTACAAAACATGTTGGACGAACATGACCGTATTGCTAGTTCCAGCTCCCCTGCATCTTCACGTATCAGATTGTTTTTTTTTTCCGACCCGACCCGAATCAGTTGGGTCTTTGTTACTTGACCCAAAATCCGAAACATGGTTTTATGATGCTTTGAAAAGTAGTATGATTATTAATAGAGGATTGTCTAATGATGGGTTGAGTACTGGGTTGGGAATAGGTGGTTTGGATTGTTGTGAGAGTTTGATGAATAGTGGTGATGATTCGGGTAAAGGGTCGGGTCGGTTCGGTTCAAGAATCAATGGTTTTGGAGACGTGTTCATCTTTTGGGTCGATTAATTCGTCTGAAATAATTAAAACAAAATCCACGTCAGAAAATAATTAGAACAAAAATGGCATATTTACCGGCTAATGAATGAGCCGGTCATAAATTCATGCTTTAGACACTTTTACCAAGTTAATTCTATACAATATCCAAAACTTATAGTTGGTTTCTACAATAGACATTCAACATACTTAGTTACATTTTGGGGCACTTATCCCTTTTAATAATTGTAGCATGGCCGGCTTATCCTAATATACTAGCTATGTCCCTGTATACGAACTTTGATTGTTAAATAGATATGATCCTTTTTTCTGTAAATAGATTGATAGGTATAGTATATGTATATTGTATAGTCAATAGTGTTATCAATAAGAAAAAACAAGCAAAACCTTCATTTAAAGCAATTTCACTTTTGAAATGTAGACATAGTAGACTGTTTTATTTTTACAATAAAGCATGAATATTTAACACAGCGCATTTCTACATTCTATGCGCATATGACTCATAAAAAGCGTATATACCATTTATTCATGATAAGTAAAAAAAATACCATCAAAATGGCCTAATTATTTTGTTGTTTTTTTTCAGCCTCGGTATCCAAAGTTTTCTTAATAAATATATATCAAATATAACCAGAAAAATATTTGAAAAACTATAAAATCACAGAAAATTTTCAATTATATCCTATACATATAATTCATAAAAAGAGATAAACAATTAATTGTCTCTAAGACTATATATAGTTTGGGTAGAAATCTCCTCAAGTTATTTTTAACTCAGAGTTTAATTAAGAATAATTTTGACCATTAGATAAAAATAAATAGTAAAGATTTAACCAATTTGACTGTGAAATTGGAGAACCACCCAATTTATTTTTGTTTTTTTTTAACATAATACTATAAATATAAATATATTAAATATAAACTTTCATTAAATATTGCATTGACATTAAAGGCATCAGAATATTATAGGTGGTGCCAAGTCCCCAAAGAAGATTCTTGGAAATTGCCTATCACTAATAGACGACGACGTGTATTTTGCAGGTTAAAGTTTCACACGAAATAAGTGTACAAGAACTGAAGAACGTACTCTGGTTGTGGATAATTTTGATTTATGCACTATAAAAATTTCTCGTAAATTTGTGGAATAAGGTTTATTTTTTATGCATTTTTAATGTGTTTATCAATACTAGAAGAGTACCCACGCATTGCGACGGTACCTAAAAAGTGACGATTAATTGTGACAGTATATAGTAAGTGCTTCGTCGTAATCTTACTTCAAAAAAATTCATATGTAGATAATGTAAAACTTTAAAAAAATTCATATGTAGATAATGTAGTATTTAATAATTGTAGCAAGCAATTATAACTAATACGAATATAAGTGTAACTTAGTATTACATATTGATATCAAATAGACATAATGAAAGTTTATTGTGCGTAAAGATCGTTAGAGAATGAAACTTAATCAACATTTTCAATTAGTCAGCAAATGGGTTGACTTTCCGGTTTCCATTTATGCAATGGTCTACAAACAGGGTTGTGGCAGGCATTGTGACCGGGTAGTGGCTCAGGAGAGGGTTTCTCGCGGACGTAATTCAACAAATACCTGTATTTTGCATTCCACTATATCAAATTGGTCAACGGAAATTGTAGTATTGTACAGTAACAATAAACTACAAAAACTCGTATGCCTTCTTGCATGTCACATAATCACTTTTCATATAAGACATATTTTAGCCATGTTAAATTAACTCAATTTGCAGGGAAAGTTGAGTGTCAATACTTTACGTATTTACTTGGAAAGTTCGACAATATTCAAGTTGCTCTGGAACAACTTGATTGTGCGGTTACCACGTTGGAGCATTTCATCATAACTGCCAAAATAGTTTATGAAATGAAAAAATAAGTTTTATGTTGCATCTTGTTTTGTTTTTATAATTATATTGTGTAATGTGTTATGCGTGTTTTCTTTATTTGAAGTGTTGTAATGTTTTTTTTTTAATGTCTGTAAATCGTTGGTTGTTTTTAGTTTTAATGAAGTGTTTTTAATTTGTGTATGTTTTAGTTTGTTATAATTTTAGAGGGTTAAAAGTGTAAAGTTTGGATAAATGGGTAGCATTAAATAATTGGTGGGTCCAAGACTAGTCCTTGAGGGATGAGTCCATTGAGTGCATTTTGGGGGATTATTCCTTGAAGTGTTTTTTGCTGATGTGACGCTGACAGGGACTAGTCCTTGGGGATAAGTCTCTCCCAATGGGTACCCTCTAAGCTCATCTATAATATATTAGAGCATTAGTAATGGTAGTGTTACCACACCAAGGTGATAGTGCCATATTATCACTCCACCACAACCATACAACTTCCATAACAATAACCCAAAAAATTATACCCCATAATATTAGAATAACCAATCAAAAACAAAAGAAAACAATAAAAAATTAACCACACCACCACCACCCAACTCTTCCCAAGGTGGACACACCCACCTTGAGGCTTCCACATCACAACCACACCAAACTCTTGTAATGGACCACTTTGATGACACCAAGGTTGAAGCCTTCCACCTTATCCACACAAACACCATTACAAACACTCTTATATACTATATTATAAAGCAAAAAGTCTATGTCTAAATTTTAAGTTTTAACATTTACATTCCCAAAATGCCCCCTATCAATTCTATATTTACCTACAATAACTATATTACCATTTCTCTCTTTTCAAATATCAACCAATCATTTTTTTTCTCTCCTCCATAAATCATTTATTTCTCCAATTCATTCAAAATCTTTTATCCTAAAAACCGTACATCGATAAATTATATAAATTATATGGGTATTCTTAAAATTTCATGCTCTTTCATTAGAGATGTCATTCAATATACTTTCGACGAATTTTTAAATATGAGGGCGGAACCCATACGGTTAAGGCATTTGACTATCATACTCTATGATATATCAACTCCTTTGACATATCACACTCTATGACTTAGCTATCACCCCTACCATCTCACCGCCGCAACGCGCGGGTATTTACTCTCATACTATATTATAAAGTAAATTCCTCCTGTCTAAATTTTAAGTTTCAACATTTACTTTCCCAAAATGCCCTCTTATCTATTTTATATTTACTTAAAATAACTATAATATCCTTTCTGTCTCTTTAAATCTCAACCAATCATTTTTTTTTCTCTTATTTATAAATCATTTATTCTTTCAATTTATTCAAAATTTTTTATCTCAAAAACCGTACATCGATAAACTATAAAAATTATATGGGTGTTCTTAAAATTCCAGACTCTTTTATTAAAGATGTCATTCGATATACTTTCGACGAATTTTTAAATCCGAGGTCGGAACCCGTAAGGTTAAGACATTTAGCTATCAAACTCTATGACCTATCACAGTTTATGACCTATCACCCTACCATCTCACCACCGCAACGTGCGAGTGCTTTCTCTCGTATTTTAATCATTGTCATTTGTATTTGCTAATTAAAAGTTCAGTTACCTTATGTTATCAGTTTGCAGATAGATGTGAAAAACAAAAAAAATTTTTTGCATATGATGTAATCAAAAATTAATGAAAGCCTGGGTTGGACCACATATTTTAACGAAAATAAAATAATAGCCAATAGTAATAAAATAAAATAAAAATGAAATTCAACCAACAAAAATAGCCAAAAGAAAAAGTGACAAATCAACACATAAAGTTATAAAATATAGAAAATAATAGATATATACCTTTGTATCGAATCGTCTTATTTGGGGATGACGTCGATGGCTTTTCCAAGCAGCAATGAGAGAGAGTAGGGGAAGGTGGTTATGATTTGTGGAGGTGGTGATATGAGATTGGACAAAAAGGGAAGACAAGTTGTGGTGGTGATTTGTGATGGAAGGCGGTGAAGATGAAGGGCGATGGTGATGAATGGTGGTGATGATGTTGCGGTGGATATGGAGGGCGGGGTTGGAGATGGAAGGAGATGCTGAATATAGGGCATTTATGTTAAGTTTGTTTAGGTAATCAGGGGAAAAGAGTATATAGGGTTATATTTTTGAATAGAAGTATTTTGGGAAGGAAAAAAAATATGTTAGAATGTCTTAAATCAACATATATTATAAGGAGGTATGGATATAGAAAAAATATTATGTGTGCAGATATGACTTACTTTCATTAGTCTACAAATGAAAGGCTAGATGTAATAGACTCAAAACTTGCGAAATGTAAGGGAAAAGCTATATTTTTTTAATCTATGTGTGAGGATAATGACTTACTGACTATAATATGCGTTTTAAATACTAAAATGGTACATATTTTCAAAGAGTTCTCATTCTGTTTGAACTTTTTGTTTTACTATAACTATAATGTTAATTACTTTGTTTTTTCTTTTTTTTTTAAACAAAAATAAATACTTAGTTTTACTTTAACCATTTTAAACTAATAATCACATCTATATAATCTATATTTTTATGTTACTTAACAAAAATCCTACATGTTGAAAAATTAAATACTAATATAAAGTTTCACGATTTTTTATTTTTTATGGTGTTCATAAGATATAATATTTGCACTTAACACTTTTAAAATATTTTCACCTACACTAGACCTTGACATTAGGTTATTTTACATCAATTACCGTTATTACCACCAACCACACCGTCACCATTGTACCGCCTCCTCCATCATCATCATTAATTGCACGAGTACTTCTCTAGAATGCATTTATACATATTCTTTTATTTCTCGCTTCTTGTTAAAACTTACAAGATTTAAGAAAAATGAGAGATTTGAATTCAAATTCACTAGGTCAAAGAGATAAAACTCATAAAAGACATGGAGGAATGAAGAGTAGCTTCTTTGTATTTTGATTTCCACCGGAAGATTCAAATTGATAAATTTCTTTGTGTCCCACTTTTGAGAAAGGGGAAATCGGGAATAGGCTTTAAAGAAAAGAAGTATATAAATTGGTTTTATCACACGTACAAATCACAAACCCTCCATCGAATTAAAAACATTTTTATCCACTCTATGTTGGATGTAAAAATTCATAGTCTTTCACATTGATTTCCTCTTTATGTTCCAAAATTTATCTGTTTAGCCATTATAAATCATCCGTAATCAAAATTCAAAATTATTTTATGCATAGCAAATCATTGACACATGTGAAAGTCACATATTTGAGAATATGTACATTATTGGATATATTTAAAATATTCTAACAATAATTTTGAAATAATCAAAATATTTGGTGATAGATAAGATCATCCTATTGAAAAAGTTATTTTTGATTGATATCTATAAATCTATAAATCTCTTAGAGAATAAGGTTTAATACTTTAAGCACTTTTTACAATATTCTTAAATTACCCCTAACCCTAAAATAAGTAACACATGTTCAGATCACATCACTTCTTTGTCTCTCTTTCTTTCATACTATCACTTTCCAGTGTGACAGTGTCAATCATCACCGACACCCCGACCATCGCCTCCCGTATCCATCATTACCACACATAACTATCATTTTTTAAATGGTGCCGCTACAACGCGCGGATACCCATCTAGTTTTGATTTATATAAACAAGTACCTGTTTTTTGTTATTAATTATTAAGTAACTAAATGTATAATTAATGTTTATATGTATTAAATAAAAAATTGATAATTTACAGTTATTTATGTTTATGAAATTAAAGAAAAAAACATAAAATTTAACTAAATATAAAAAGGAAAAAAACAAGCCTAACTCAATCGTACAGATACCGTCAATACGTGTTAATTATACGACTTACGAGTATAACAAAATAATACACATCTACACACACATTCCATATCACCAAAACAAACGTTTTCATATATTCCTGCCGGCCATGTAATCCGCTGACATGGCATTTTCGAAAAAAAAAAATAATCTAAGAAAGAAATTTCCCTCCACACATTCAATTCTCACCTTATCTTTCTGAATTTGTCACCATTCTTTTTCTCACTTATGTTCTCCAAACATAATAAAAATATGTATTCATCAATTCTCAAAAACTTATTCTCAGAATTCCACCGTTGGTGTCGCCGGCGAAAATGGCATCCAAGTTAAGCTTCACAGTAACATCTTCACGGTTCTTTACTGCCCCCATTCGAAGACCTTCTGTTGCTGCTGTTGGTGGGTTATCTTTTTCGGGTTCTTATCGGTTTTTGACTTCCAACGTTCAGTCCATCGGAAAACAGTTTGCGGGTCGCCGGAGATTTATTATAATCTCTCCAAAAGCTACTACTGATCAACCTGGTTAGTTTTTGTTTTTGCACTTCAATTATTATATATATTGTATATCTATATGTTAGAATTTAATATTAGGACTAGTAATTTAGTATATATCATTTAGTTGAGCCTATTTTAGTGAATTGTGTTAGAATCAACAACAATAAAAGTACCCGATCCTATCAAAAGTGTGTGGCAGAAATATAAGTATAAGAAATTGTAAAATAGTATGAAAGCATTCAGTAAATAATTTAGGGGTGGAAATTACCTACATAATTTGAAATTGGAATGGATCACATTAGAAAATCAGGTTTTGATTTCAGTCCTTACCTGAAATTTGTTGACCAGGAGACTACCTGCTTGCTTGTAATTTATAATTAGGTCAGGCAAGTTGGAGGGTTGACCTATTGATCCAAATGTCTAACCTTAATCTTCCCTGAAAAATTGATTGACACAACCTTAACGAGTCTGTTTTTGTGTTGGTTTTAAGGCGTTCTCCTAGGAAACCACAATATAGTAGGAGATTTTTGAAAAGAAAAGAAAATGATTTTTTGATATGACATTATAACTAAATAGTTGCTTTTAAAGGGGTTCGTGTTGTGTTTCATGTCATGTCAGAAATCACTGTTTCTATATGAAACTCTAAGGTAGTTATTGGCTGCTTACGGATATGGAATTTGAAGTCAATACTTTGATGAAGGGTTCATGCCTTCATGGAATAAAATAGTTTTACTTTATTTCTCTGAGGAATGGAACCGTTAATCATATCCCAGTAGAGTTATTAGTCAATCACAAAGCATGGTCTCGAAATGAGTCCCACATTAGTTGAATTCATAGTGGTGGATTTTGAGATAACACTTGCGGCTTTGGATCTTATATGGGTTCATATTTTCACCATGACCCTTGAGATCTCTAAAGTCCCATATATACCAGATTGTCATTTTGGAATAACTTGCGTGTATAATATTTAGAGTCATGGCAACTCACTTTCTTTAGAGTTTTGTACCATGAAAAACTAACTTTATGTAAATGTTATTGTCTTGTCAAATTTACTAGATGTGACAAAATGGGTGGGGCTGGTAACTTATCTTGGGCAAAATCGGTAGGTTTTAGTGCGAGTGGAAATGGTCCTCTCGGGTGAGGTGACCCACAAACACATATTTAATCCATTCTTTGAGTTTTATAACTAATTAAGAAGGTACTTATAATTACAAAAACTTTCTATTACTGTAATAATCTAACTTCATTTGGAAATAAATATGTTCAGTGGGTTTATGCATTTGGATACCCTTGGAGTATATCTTTTAGATTATCACAACCCAAGTCAAACTATCTATAGGTAAACGGGTTCAAATTGCCACCACTACTGTCTAGTTAATGAAACTAGAGAAACAGTTATGAAATGCTTTAAGTACTTGTTGATTAACTTGGATGATGGAACATACTTTTTGCTTGAAGTATCAAACAATTGAATCCGTGTTTTTCCCACTTATCATCTAAATTTGTTTCTTTTATGTAGACCTTCTTTACGTTATCTCTAATATTAATAATTAAAGACCCGTAATTGTGCCTCAGTCCTGTAGAATTAATCATTCTTTAACCTACCAAGTTGGCTCCTAATTATTGAAAACTGTGCTTCTATGTGTTAGTACCAAGATTTTGAATCTGTCCACACCCTTACTAAAACTCTTATGGCTTATTAGTACCTGGCACTCCACTTAAATCCACTAACCTGAAAGTTATGTGCTTCTATGTGTCGGTGCGCAGTTTCACTTTCACAAAACCCAGCAGGTTTTATATCTGTGCACTGCACACCCCCACCAAAACTCTTATGGCTTATTAGCACCTGGTACTCCAGATAAACCCACCAACCTGAAAGCTTTGGATTGAAGTATTGGTAGGGATGCGTAAAAAAAGTCTATAACATGCAAGCACCATGAAGAGTTAAACTCCACTTATTATCTAGTTTTTCATATAAAAAAAGTAGTTTTTGATCATGAGTAAAACTCTATACATGCAATCACCATGAAGAGACGTTTACTCGTTAATACTTCTGTTGTGGCTTGAGTAAAATGTTATTAGCGATACACTTACTGTTCTAAAATCAGAACCTACCTTTGTATGTGTGTGTGTATGTGTGTCAGTTCAGGACAATAGACGTGGGTATGATGTTTTTTCACAATCACGCTATTTCAACATAATTCATTTTTAATGTTTTGTGTTTCTTTCAGGTCCTGTTAAAAATGATGAAGTTGTTGATAGCAACATAATGCCTTATTGCAGCCTAGAAAAACAAAAGAAAACAATAGGAGAAATGGAGCAAGACTTTCTCCAAGCTCTACAGGTAAACCATCCGTTCTGAATTTTACTTCCCATCTTTTCATTTTTAGTTTTTTTTTTTTAAGATGATCGACTTTCTTGCTTTGACCTTGCCGAATTATCTTTCTCCCACACTTATGCTTCACTGTTTTACATGAAATGAGTTCCTCTATCTTCAATTACCATTTTTGATGTTCATTACCGATTCTTCTCTTGTGTTTCTTATGTAGGCTTTCTATTATGAAGGAAAAGCTATCATGTCCAATGAGGAATTTGATAATCTCAAGGAAGAACTGATGTGGGAAGGAAGCAGTGTTGTAATGTTAAGTATGTATAGCTTGTAATTGTTTCTTATATAACTTAGCAAACTTTTTAACCATCGTGTCATCTAATTTTAATAAAATGTTCTATGTAAATGATGGTTTTGTGTTATACGCGTTGCAGGCACTGACGAACAGAAGTTCTTAGAGGCTTCAATAGCTTATGTATCTGGTAACCCAATAATGAGTGATAAAGAGTATGACAAACTGAAGATGCAATTGAAGGTATTTAGTGGAGTTCCTTTCATACAATAATGTCTTTAGTTTTTGTTCTTTCTTTATATTTGGTTATCAATTGTCATATGCATTGGATTTCATTTTTTCAATAACTTTCTTTCAGAAAGATGGAAGTGATATAGTGGCTGAGGGTCCAAGATGCAGTCTTCGTAGTAGAAAGGTATACATGAATATAGACCCTTTCATTTACTTTTTCATAGATGATGGATAATATAGATATTGTGTCGCTCCACAGTCTGGCAACAGTATTATAAGTTATGCCCTTAAATAGCATGTGTTAAAAACTTAAAATCATGATTACACATGACTACTAGCATGCATTTCACAGGTTATACGAGTACAATATTTATTGTCATGTTGATATCAATGGCATGACCGTCAATCACAAGCCAAACATCTTCAATTTGGGATGTTAACCTAGCTTATATTCATATCATTGTTACTAATCTTATGCATCTGAGCATGAAAACAGTTTTTTTTTAATAAAAAACGGTTCTCCATTGTGTTCATTGTTTGCATTATGCTAACCTTACACACTACTGAACATTCTTGGTTGTAGGTTTACAGTGATCTGACTGTTGACTATCTTAAAATGTTCCTCATAAATGTCCCGGCTGCCGTTGTTGCATTAGGATTGTAAGTGAGAGGTTACTTATTTTCATATATTTTGTTTTATAATATCTGCATGTAGCACTCTACACTATCAAATTGCCTCTATAATTGCTGCATTTAGCTCTCTGTGCCAACATCATTGCCGTTTATATATGAAATTTTCAGCTGCTAGAATTATGTTAACTTCACATTCTAATTGTTTTATATATGATTGTGTATGACAGGTTCTTCTTCCTAGATGACATTACTGGATTTGAAATTACATACCTTTTGGAGGTATATGTTATTTTTGTCTTGTGATATAAACCTCTCTCTCTCTCTCTCTCTCTCACACACACACACACACACTATTTTGAAACTGAAAATTCTTGATGGATGCAATATAACTGTTCCCTTTTCAAATTTTCATATTGAAGAGTTTTTTGGTATTTCTTCTAACAAGCTCATTTTTCCAGCTTCCAGAGCCATTTAGTTTCATCTTCACTTGGTTTGCCGCTCTGCCCTTCATATTATGGCTATCCTTTACAATTACAAACGCCATTGTGAAAGATTTTTTGATATTGAAGGTAGCGTTTTTGTTATCAGATTTTACGTCTTACAAATTATCAGTAATTTTTACTTAAATTTAACATCTGGATTTGATCTGTTCAGGGACTTTGCCCAAACTGCGGTACAGAGAATACTTCATTTTTTGGTACCATATTGTCAATTTCCAGTGGGGGTAACACCAACAATGTGAAATGCACAAAGTAAGTTCCTCGAGTCCTTAACTTTTTGCCTTTTATCTAAGTACCCATTGCATACATGGTAGATATGGTAATATACTTATAGTCTCATATAGACTTTTATGATAGGTTGGGTAATAGGTCAAATGATTTTGGGTCGAAACAGATCAATTTTTGTAAGAGCACTTTGGGCTGAAATACTGTTTCTGAAACTATATGAATTATTTATGAACAATTAGCAAAAGGGAAATTTGAATAAGTAGTATCATTTTGTGGGGTTATTAAAAAAGCAGATGCTTACTTCAATTTATTTAGTTTGAAAGTGATTCATAGTTAAATGGTTTGAAAGTGATACATCTACTTTATGATGTGAGATAAATCGATGATCATGTGTTTCATATTTTTAATGAGAAATAAGGACGCGAACTGCAACACAGTAGTGAAAATATGGTATAAACAAAAAAGGAACCTTTCACCGCAGCGGCGCAGCCTCTAGTTTCATAAAGAAATCAACTGTTTTTTTTCTTTGGGTAAACCGTAAACCACAACACCGTCTTGGTGAGTAAACCACTCAAATATCCATCTATGAAACATAATGGTGGAATTGATCCTCTGATTTCAGCTGTCAAACCACACTAGTGTTTGATCAAGATACTCGATTGATAACATTGCCTGAAGGAAGTAATGCTTAAGCAAGGGGTACGTTCTCTATAGCCGTAATATATTATCAACTGTAGGTTCATCCTAGTCTTTATGCTTTTCTTCTGAACTCCAACTTTCTTATTATATCAATTATAACCCAACCAAACCAATGCAGGAGGCTTCATCGTCAAATATGGACCATGATTGGAGTTATGTTTAAAGGCAGATGCTACTGTAAATGTAGTAATGTACCTAGTTATTTTCAACTCTAATAGCGGATGAAGGTGTTTGTTTAGGCAGTGTCGCATAAGTGTGCGTTCACATTCAATCATAGTCGATGTATCTTCATGTGTATAACATGAAACCATGATTATGTGTATGTTCATATGTATATTTTTACATATTGGGTGCCTGCTTTTTCATAAAAAACCAGGACTCTTTAAATTAATTATACCATCACACATTATACAACATCTGTGTTAGCTTAAAGAACCGTGTAATTTGTAACATATGACTATGTATTATGAAGTTTAATCCAAAACTAAAGCTATACGAGTCACTGAACCCGGATTTATAAGTTACCATTAGTATAAACCTCGATCGAAGGTGAAATATCAGAAAAGAGTCATTAGACTAAACGGAGTGGCTAGCTTTTTGCCCAACCCTCGCCCCATTTCGCTCGACGTCGCCCCCCACACCACCCCCATTCACCGACTTCCCTTTTGCCCGACTTCTTCCCCTCGCCGTTCCACCTTTGACCACTCCAAACTTCAAGAATTTTTCCCCCTTTCCAATGCCATTAACGGCTAATTATTATTATTATTTTTTTAATTTTCCCCTTCCTATATATATCTTTATCTTCTTCCATTTTTAACAAAACATATACATATATACAAAACACCATCACACACACACATAAATCTTCTTCCATTTTTACATAAATATATACATATATTACGGATATGGATCCTCCATCACCCTCTTCATCCGATGATTCAATCGATCTCGATGACGCTATTCTTAGTACCGTTGCTTTGACGGTTACTACTATGATTAAAGACGAGGAAGGTCAACTCTCGCCTAGAAGAAGAACGGTTCTGGAACGTCGACATGAAGAGGCATACGCGCGATTGGTCCGCCTTTACTTTGCCGAGCGACTCGTATTTGGCGCGAGAGATTTTAGACGGCGCTATCGTATGAGCAAGCTGCTATTTTTGATAATTACAAATGATTTGGAAGAAAGGTATCCATATTTTCAACAAAGAATGGATGCTCGTGGGAAGCTGGGTTTCATGCCGATACACAAGACTACCTCCGCGCTTCGTCAATTAGCATATGGGTGTAGCGTCGACTTGTTTGACGAGCATTTGGAGATGTCGGCTAGGACTTCCTGGCAGTCGCTAATTTAATTTTGTAAAGGTACATTTTATATATAGTTATATCTTATTTACTTACTTACATTATATATAGTTACATATTATTTAGTTAGTTATATAATATTTACTTACGTATATATTATTTATATAGTTAATTTTACATTTATGTAGTTATATTTATATAGTTATATATCAAATACTTATGTACATTATATATAGTTACATATTATTTAGTTAGGTATATAATATTTAGTAACGTACATATTATTTATATAGTTAATTTTACATTTATATAGTTATATATTAATTTTACGTATTTATAAATAATTTAAATAGGTATAAATGAATTGTATGGACCGACATACCTACGGAGACCTACATCTATGGATCTTGAGCGAATATACGATGTGCATGAGTAGCTTCATGGTTTCCCTGGTATGATCGGTAGTATTGATTGCATGCACTGGCCATGGGAGATGTGTCCAACCGCATGGCGCGGTTCGTACACCAGAGGGGATGTTGGTAGACCATCATTGATGTTTCAGGCGGTTGCGTCTACTGACTTTGTGGATTTGGAATGCATATTTTGGTCAGCAGGGGTCCAACAATGACATCAACGTGTTTGAGGCGTCCCCAGTCTTGGAAGAAATTATATCTAGCTTGGCACCTACAGGTTAATTACGTACTTAACGCTTAAGTATATAATATGTAGTAATATATTATATATGCTTTTGTTAACTAATATTAGCTTTTGTTTAATTTACAGCGGGTTTTTATGCAAACAACAACTACTACAAAGCCGGATACTACTTGACAGATGACATCTACCCTGAGTATTCCACCTTTGTGAAGACTTTTACTGGCCCGATTGACGAAAAGAGAAAATACTTTAAGAAAAAACAAGAATCGGCGCGAAAGGATATCGAGAGAGCATTCGGGGTTCTTAAAAAGCGTTGGAAAGTTGTTAGTTTTCCCTCACGGTTTTGTAAGAAGCAGAGGATGCATGACGTGATATACGCGTGTATCACTCTACACAACATGATATTGGAGGATGATGATAAAGCTTTTTGTCAAGACTTCAACGATGAAGACCCGACACTAGACCCGGCGTATTGGGAACAACAAACTTCAATGGAGCAACGGATCGCGAATTCACAAGCCGTACGAAATAGCCAAACCCACAACATGCTCTTAGCGGATTTGGTAGATCATCTTTGGGAAAACAAGAGGGGAAGTTTTCCACCATACGTGCCACTGGAAGTCGATGAATACTTTAGCGATGATGATTAGTTATTAGTTATTTATTTGTGTTTGTGTATCGAATAATTTTTTTTTATGTGTTTGATGTGTGGTTTTTATGTTTTAATTTGTATGTGCTGGATTTTAATTTTAATGGTTAGTATTTTATTTTACTATTTATAGAAATTTTGTTATTTTTATAATAATATGAAAATCATAAAAATTAAAACAAAAATAAAATCAATCATTAAAACCAATCATTGAAAGTGCCACATGGCACAAGTCGCCCCTTACTTAAAAACCCACCCATTTTCACCTTTTTTGAGGAGCAACTTTTTTTACCCTTCATGCCACATGGCATAAGTCGCCCCCTCCTACCATTCTTCCCACTTCTCTTACTCTTATACCAGGCACAAAATAACTTGTGTACAAATATGGTGTGAATGTACTTAATTGGGCGCTGTTTGATTTGCAAGTGAGATTAACTTGTACTTGATATCAGTTGGGATATACGAAGTATGCACTCGTATAAGTCAAAATAATATAGGAATCAATGATGGGGGTTAAGAGGTTCATCCACCGTACGGGGTCTTTTGGGTCAAAAGTCAAAACCATTTGTGGGTCTAGGAGAAACACCTTTTGCAATCTTCTGTCTTGAAACCTCTATGAAAACTATATTAAGTGATCATGGAAATTGACGAATTCTCAAAAATTGATAGTAATTTTTTTTAAAGGCAAAACGGATAAATGGCTAACACGTCCAATTTTATTGCGCCTACGCCAGGTTCGAATCTTGGCAATGCCCTAAAGGGTTTGCTCTTCCATGTATAGATGGATATAACATTACTAAGGTCTTCACCACGACAAGATTAGAACCCATAATCCCCTAAAAAAAAAACACAAAATGAAAAACTCTTTAATTACTAAGCTATCACTCTAGTGGCTTGATATAGTAATTGAAAGAGATTTTCATTCCATTGAACTCTTTCAGACTTTCACCCATAAAACAAATGCTCCAAAACTTTCACTATAAATCCTCAAACCAAACACATCATACGAACTTCAAAATTTGACTAATTAAGATTCCGTACTACGGGAATGTCGGCGGTCGACAACAAGACGTGGGATATTATCTTTAACATTCGACCCTTTTGTCATCAATTAACCCTGATTTTTATCGAGATTATAATCTCATAACGGCTTGCGTAATTAATATTATAATTACACATCGAACTAATATAACATTTTATTTAAGTTTTCGTTTTAATGGTGAAATTAATATTATTTTTCTATAATGGAATTCTCAACAATCGACCCTTATTAATGTTAAATCCTAAGTTCGCCATTCATTATTATTATAAGTATAAAAATATATTGTTTTGGCATAATTTTTAAGCCTAACAAACCAGTATCCAACCTGCTAGCACGTTGTGGAGTTGTTCATGGGAGTGCATATATCCATGCACATTAAAATATTGATGTACGTCCAAATATATTAAAGAAGTATATACGTATGTATAAAGCCTTTATTTTAATTAAACATGCAATAAGCATAAGGTCTTGATAATAAATTAACTAATTATGCCCTATACGTGAAGGTCACAAAAACTACCAACCTCTAACATTTTGTCACTAACTATATACGGAGTTCCTATATAAAGGGCTCTTGATCTATTGAAGCCAATAAGCAAAACAGCATACAATCTTCACAATATCTTGAAAAGAGATCGATAAATTAATTAGATTAAAGATCGAGGAATAAAAAACAATGGCTTCATTTCATCATTCATGGAGCTTTTGTGTCTTCTTTAGCATTATCACACTCATCCTCTCTTGGTACGTCAAACCTACCGAAGCCGTCTACCATGGCTATGTTCCAAGTCCATGGACCCTTGCTCATGCCACATTTTATGGTGATGAGTCTGCATCTGCAACCATGGGTACGTTACATATATAACACGTATTATAGTATTCGTAATATGTTATTATCTAGCTAGCTAGTGGTGTTTAGTAGACTTTTGATATGGACTAATGTAAAAAAAAAAATTCTTGATCAATGTTTCAGGAGGTGCGTGTGGTTATGGAAACTTGATCACTAATGGATATGGGACGGATACAGCTGCATTGAGCTCGACAATCTTTAGTGATGGATACGCTTGTGGACAATGTTACCAAATACGTTGTGTCCAGTCTCCGTGGTGTTACACAGGCTACACCACGGTTACTGCCACAAATCTTTGCCCACCAAACTGGTCTCAGGATTCAAACAATGGCGGTTGGTGCAACCCTCCTAGGACTCATTTTGACATGGCTAAGCCTGCGTTCATGAAAATCGCTCAATGGAAGGCTGGAATTGTGCCTGTCATGTACCGCAGGTACGTGCATTATTATTTAAAAGTTGTAACCTTTAATTTTGATGGTACAACTAATTAAATTAAATTTGGTTCGGTTTTAATTGGCTAACCTATTTTTTGGTATCATATATTTCAGGGTACCCTGCAATGGCATTAGAAAAGGAGGGATCAGATTTTCTTTCCAAGGAAACGGTTACTGGCTATTGGTGTATGTGATGAATGTTGGGGGTGCAGGCGACCTTCATCAGATGGCGGTGAAGGGAACCAAGACCGGGTGGATCAGCATGAGCCATAACTGGGGTGCTTCGTACCAAGCTTTTGCAACTCTTAAGGGTCAAGCCCTCTCATTTAGGCTAACTTCATACACCACCAAGCAAACCATTACAGCTTACAATGTTGCCCCGGCTAACTGGAACTTAGGGTTGACGTATCAAGCCAATGTCAACTTCCATTGATCGACCGAATTCGTCAACATTTACTTGAACTCAAATATCTAGCTTGTTTCCTCAAAAATGATCATATCTTTAGCTGGTTTCTGAAGGGTTTGATCGAGCCAGTCGAATCCATCTTCTATGTAACTTGGTATATATCCATGTTGAGTAGTTACTTAATTTGTATATTCTCGTCCATCCCGCTAAAGTGAAAACGTTTTAACGGGTTAGCGACGAATTTAATTACCCTAAAATATCTTTAAAAACTTGCTTCATGTCTCTTTTGTATCATCTATATATGTTAATGAATCTTTGCTATGAAGTTCAATATATCAAGTGTTCTAGAAATTCTTTTGCTCTATAATTAGCTAGGACAAACTCCATACGTACACAAGAATACATTTCTGCCGTTTTATAAAAAATCACTTTAATAAAAAAGTAAATTAAATAAGAATATCTTGACTTAAATGGATCAGATACTACGTACTACTAATTGCAAAATTTACCACTAGATCACCTAGGCTTAATTTGGATCGATGGTCGAACCAGAACAAAAAGAGTAATCTGCTGGCTTTTTAACAAGTCAAAACGATTGAAAGTGTAAGTTAATTGTTACTCTAGACAGGTAATTAAATTTATACAAAAATGTAGGTGATAAAATGTACACCCACAAACTTGATATGGTGCAAGTCAACAAATACCACTGATACAAATAATGAATTGATCGAAGAGATTATTATTTGGATTCGTAGTCAATTACCCTAGCTAGTCCTATTATCCTTTTTATATTCTTCATAGTAAAAATGTTAATTCTGATAAAAACAACTACACTTCACTAGAATTAGCACTTTCAAGGTTTTTTTTTTTTATGAACAACAGAATATATTACTCCATATTAATAAAGCCACTAACAAAATGTTAGTAACAAATTACATTACAAATTAATTTAGAAATCGAACAAAGCTACACATTCTAGTAACATTTTCAAGTTTATCTACAGTACATTATAAAGTTTACATCTTTTTATCTTATTTTATAAATTTTCAAGATTAATTGAAAAAGACTATTATAGTCTATCAAATTAATGTAAATTTTAATATTAAAAACATTTTTTACATATTTACTCTAAATAATAAAATAAGTCAATTCTAACGATATAGATCATCTTTCGTAAATTTATTTATAATTTACTAAATATTAAGAAGGTCAAAGTTGACTTAAACAAATTAAAAACATTTCTCGGCCGCAATTCTTAATACTTAACCTATGAATTAGGTCGTTAGTCAATTAATCTCATTTCGTTTAATTAACATTAATACAGTACATTATTAGGTTCAGTGGCTTTCTATATAAAAATAATAGTTGACCGTCTTACTATTTAATTAAGTATAAATGGTTATAAACATCAACATTATAACACCATAAATTTCGATAGTACGGCAAAGTCGACCGAGGACAACAAGACGTGCGCGCAGTGTATATATATTATCTTTGGATATTGCTTTTTTGTCAACAACCAACATAAAAATGGAGTATTATTCTTAATTACTAACTACCTTTAGGCTTTAGCAATTACGTACGAGTACATGTTATTAAAACAAATTAGATTATTCCTTTCATGCCACGAATAATGCTATATGTATGTTGTTAGAGTATTATATATTATTTATATATTAAAGTATGTTCTAAACCTGTATACAATCATTTTATGACACGTGTTGAGTCTAATATAAACCATCGATCATAGATAGAACCTGCACGCACGTTAGTGAACTCCATGGGATTTCATTCATGAACATTAAGATATTGTTGTAAGTTCAACCTTTATCTTAATCCTTAACGAAAGTGTAAATCCATTATTAGTTTAGTCAAACAAGAATATTGACCTATGCCACTGCTTCATGGTTCGTACGTGGTGAGGTAACCAGGTTTTACCCACGCGCTAAAAATTTGCATCTCGGCTTGGCTTATATGAGGTTTTTCTTGAAATTGATGCTATTGGACATGGCTTTATATAAGATAGCGGTAACCTTTAGTTATTGGGTCACCTGTCGAGTTCTAAGATTCGGATTGTGGGCCGTAGGTTCCAAATATATAAAACAAGAGTGGCATACACTCGTTTTTACGAGTATTTTTATTTCTACCATTTGAACTGTGTGTAGTTTACCTCATTCTAATGTAAGTGACACTAAAGTCTCACCCCATAATAATATATGATAATATGTATAGACCAAAATAAATATTACTCGTATATCTTAAATAAATGTTAAATAAATGTAAGCAAGGTTGACTTCCAAATGTCAACCTTTATGTGGGTCACAAAAGTCATTCACCACTAAAACTTTTCCGAAATTTTGAGTCCTATATAAAACTCTCTTCCTAAATCTCTTCCTCTAACTTTTTATAAATGACACGTCAACTTATTCCAATTTAAGAATTACTTCTAGCATTAAGATCTCTTCTTCACCTGTTCCTTGGGAGATGAAGGCTAGGAGCAATAGTAATGGTCACACCACCACACCAAGGTGGTGTGCCACGTCGTTGCCAAATCAGCATCACACCATAACCACCTAACAATCATACCACATCCGTAACAATAACTACACCATATCATATTATCTTTATATTTTTATATTAAAACATAACACATTTATCTATATACATAAAACCTTTTATAATAAATCATTACTAAAAAAAAAGGCAAAGACCCTCCACCCCACATTCTCCTCGCCGTTGTTCAAACCACTTTGGTAACTTCACACCACAACCACCCCATCTATGTAATGGAACAACCCCATGTCTTCTTAATTTCGACTCTGACCACCTCTTCCCCCATTACACCCACTCTAACATTAAGAATAAGTTACACCATGTCCCAAACTTGTTCGTCCAGGTTGTTCATAATTAATTAAGAATAAGTTGCATTTTGACGAGCAGGAAGAAGTGGCTAACACTAACGTCGATGGAGGATGAGCTAGACAAGGGTAACGACGAGCTCGTCGTTACCTTACTACGAGCGGCCTAAGCATCAGTTTAGCTTGTGGATACGGAAACTTGATCACTAATGGATACGGTACGGATATAGCTGCCCTTAGTTCAACAATCTTTAACGACGGATATGCATGTGGACAGCGTGCTACCAAATACCAAATACGGTGTACGTGTCAAGTCTCCATGGTGCTACAAAGTTTACACCACCGTGTTACTGCCACCAACCTCTGCCCACCCAACTGGTCTCAGGAATGGTGGATGGTGTAACCCGCCCAGAACCCATTTCGATATATATAGTCAAACTTGCGTTTATGAAAATAGCACGATGGAAGGCCAGCGTTGTCCCTGTCATGTACGTATTGCGGTACCGAAGGTGCATTTTTAATTCTTTAATAAAAATCATTAAACATTAATATGTGATGATAAATTTATTAGTATTTGTATGGAAAAAGAACAAAATGCATGATATAATAACTTAATCTAAACCTAATATTTTTAACTTTTTGGTTTATTAGGGTTCCCATGCAATGGAATTCGGAAAGGTGGAATCAGATTTTCTTTTTAACGAAATGGTTACTGGCTATTAGTGTATGTGATGAATGTTGCTGGTGCGGAAACCCTATAACTTAAACTA
Organism: Erigeron canadensis; assembly: GCF_010389155.1. Lineage (NCBI taxonomy): Eukaryota > Viridiplantae > Streptophyta > Magnoliopsida > Asterales > Asteraceae > Erigeron > Erigeron canadensis. The sequence goes on from NC_057765.1 coordinate 37,769,765, forward strand.
GTGTAATACCCGACCGTTGACCGGGATAACTAAATGTTTAAAAAAGAATATGAATATACTAAAATCAAAAAATGAAAAGAAAAAAAATAGAGAACAAAAAAACAAAATGGAATACGAAAACTAAATGCTAAAGTTATAGAAAAAACCCAAAAGTTACATGTAAAAATGGTATAAAAGCCAAATGTTCAAAAATAAAAATATGAAAGGGGAAAAAACCCAAAATATATAGCATTTATATAGTATTTTAAAAAGTTATATAAGAAAAAAATGTAAAGTGTGGAAAAGGTATAAAAAAACAAATGTTAAAAAAGATTTAAAAAATCAAATTATATAAGGTTAAGGGTAAAAATAATAAAAAAAGAAAAAGTTGTAAAAGAAAAGGAAAAAGGAGGGGGGGTGTGAAAATAATAAAACAAAAAAATAATAAAAAAGAAGGGAAAGAGTGGGTTGCGAACCCATGACCACTCACCTCACAGGCGCAAAGCTAGATAAACCATTTCACCAAGCATCATCTTTGTTCTTTATTTAATAGATATGATATTTAAGTTAAAACTACATATAAGGACAAAAAAAACATTGTTCATGCGAATTTATTTTAAATAGGTTATAATATATCATTATTTTTCAAATTTTTTTAAGTCTCCATCATAAAAGAACAATCAGCTTTGAAAGGACATAAAGAATTTAATTTAACCTTAACAATGGGGTGATAATCCATTGGTAAGGTCTTTGACTTTAGGAGGATCCACCAAGGTTTGATTCACTTCCTACATTTGTGGGGGTGGATTAAAAAGGGGTTTTTTGAGAGTCCTGAATTAAAAACATACGTGTAATTTAGTAGTATGAATAGAATAGAATGTCGTTCAAAAAAATAAAATAAATTCATTCAACCTTAAAAAATCCAAACCCCACCTATCTCATTCTCTAGATGCCCTCTCCACCATCCTCCTGACATCCCACTTCTCCGGCCACCATTGAACGCCACACACCAGAAAATCTTAAAACAAAGAAACTTGTTCAATTATCGTGTGTTGGTGTATCATTTTGTTGCATGCCAAACTTTATATGTTTTTGTTTTTGTGACTTTAAGGAAAAGTTGTAAACTTGATTCACAAGTAGAGAAAAAAAGATGTAAACTAACTTGATTCGTAAGGAGTAAACAAGGAAAATATGCAAACCTTATCCACTCACATAAAGATAGGAAATGACCAAAATACCCCCACATGCACAGCATGTGAGGGATTTAACGGGCTTGAGATGACGCATGTTAAAATGATAGGACTGAGTGTGATCCTTATCCATTTTGGTCGTTAACTCTTAGATATATCAATTTTTAAGGCTTTTAATTTTGGATTGAAAATAGGAAAATATTAAATGTAGTCCTTAGATTTGAGAATGACTGTAATATCTTCACGTGAAAATCACGTAAGGGAGTTAATTAACAGATAGGAACTGACGGATGTTTAAATAAAGGACTGAATGTGAGCTTTATCCATCTATAAAAGACTGATAGTGTATTTTTCGATAGATATAGATGAAAATTGACTATTGGATATAACCACAGGGACAACATTTGTCATTAACTCAGTATATAACAATATCTGCTAGTTAACTTATAAGGAGTAGTAGACAATTTTATATGTATTATAAATAAGATGTCAGTTTAGGTTTTTGGGCTTAATTATATATTGAGCCTAATATTTGAAGCTGGAGCTCGATTATGAATAAATGATGCACAAACTCGACTCGAGCTCGTCTAGGCTCGGCTCGGTTTATGCTTTTAACGAGGCAACGTGAATAATTTACAACTACCTTTGGCTGCTTACTAAAGTATCGTAGTTTGTCCGAGTATGACGTGACACTCTATGGAAGAGGAGGTGAGATGTGAACATAATTATTTATACTCAAAGGTGGAGAGATTGATTCGAGAAGTACAACTTAATTACATCTCTTGATCGACCTCTATCTCTAAACGGGGTTTTCCACTTGATAAGAGAAAATAGATTTTTAATTCATGTAGCTACTTGTTGTAGCTTAATTGTGCGAGTATAATATTTTCGATCTCTTAATATGACAAGAGTGTGCTATACACGTAGTACAAACATACAGTTGATCGAACTCAATGCATGATAAAAAAAAATATTACAAACAAAGAATCTATGGATACAATTAATGTACTAGACGTATAGTAGTACAAACATATGCTAGAACTCACCGAGCAGGCTGATGGTTTTGAACATTATGAGCTCGAATAACATGTCCAGCCATAGAAACTTGAAGTGCTTCTTCTTCATAAGCTCTTCTTTCCATATCCTCCAATATTCTTGCTTTCTTCTTCACTTTCACAAACATGGCAATCAAAAGCAATCCCAATAGAAAAGCCCCAATTGCCGCCCCAAACGAGCTTCCAAACACCACCTTCCACTTCTTTATCTTCTTCCTCTCCGGGGGCACCAATATTGGTGATGATTGCACCACTAGCCCAAAATGGCCATGCCTCGTAGTTGCACAAATATTCGGTGCAACCTCTTTTTCTAGCGTTACCTTTCCGTCGTCTCCAAATGTTGCACACATTTGTACCTTGCCATGCAATGTGTTGTTATTCTTTTTCATGGTGTAGTTACTAAAGTCTATCTTTATTCCATTTGCTTCCGGGGATTGTATTTTAACCTCGGATTGAACGTTGTATCTTGTATCGTCTGCAGCATTATATGCTAGTAATCCTAATACGGGAGACACGAGTTGATAACCAAGTAATTGGTTGTAATTATCATAGTAAATATTTGACCAATTGTTTCCTAGGTTTTGTGTTACTACAAGGACTCTTTCTACATATGGATAAACATCTACACCGACTCCTAAATAAAATTCTTGAATCCTTGCACCATACCTCTTGAGGCTTCCACAACGATACTTGACCGTGCTAACGTTGATCCCCGTGAAATTTGATGGTAAATGAACGTTATACGATGTCCCGGTTTTGAAGTTCTTGTATGACTTGAAGGTGTAATATCGAATTGCGAGGTCTAGGAGTCGTGTGGACTTGATCCCATAAGCTAGGATGACAAATTTTGTATGTAATGCCAAGAAAAAAAGAAGAACCCAAGTGAAAGAAAGATGATTATTAGATCCCATTAATTGTGTTGAACTTGAAATATGTGTTTGTTTGTTTGAAGATGTACATATCTTTACAAGATTTTGCTTTATGTTAAGTTGAAAAGAGAAAAAGTAAGGTTTGTTAATGGAGGTTTTATAATGTCAAATATGTAAAGCAGGCATGAAGGGTGATGATTATAGGAGTGTTTGAGAGATAAAGGAGTGTTGTGTTGTGGGGTTGTAGTAGTGAGTATTGTTTGTCAAAAAGCAGGTATAACTTTTGAAGGGTGGCCGGGTGGTGAGCTAAAAGATTTCTTTTGCATGGAGTGACAGTTGTAAATGTGTAAAAAGGTAGTATATTGTAACTTGTAAATCATGGTAATAGATAATATGAGGATATAAGGCCTATGTATGTTTTGGAGTTTATTAATTAGCTCATCAAAGATGAATTTTTTTGTTTTTGATTATTATATACTCATAATAATGTAATGGTACTAGATTTTAGACCCGTGTCCGACACTGGACACGAGACTTATGACATTATTAATAATAGACTATAATACATGTAACTCATAAAAGCTTATAAAGTGAAAGTTGAATATATAAGTAGATACTGAGTATTCAATTCAAATGTCAAGAATGTTAAGCTAATAGAAAGAAAACTAAAATAAAAAAAGAATATTGGAAGTATATACTCTCCTTCATCATTTGAAAAACTTCTTTATAAACGAAATTTGTTGTAATGTTTTTTGTCTTCTCATCTTTGTCACATATTAACACCTTAAAACCCCTTTTCGACTTAACTCGAGATACTGCAATGTACAATTGTTCGTGTGTGAAAACCGGACTTTGTAGATAGAAACCAGTTTTAATAACATTGTAAAAATAATTATTTTAGTTATTTGTTTTTTATTAATTAAATAAAATTATGTAAAAAACTAAATGATGACATCAGCGAGAGTCAATTTGATGATATCGAATGATATGATTGGTTAATAAGTTATTAGTTCAATTGTTTTTTAATGTATATTAAAATTAAAATAGTACAATTACTTTTAAAATCTTAATATATTTACATTTTATATTTTTAGTTAATTAATTTTATATATATGATAGAACATATTATTGGATATATATTAGTTATTATTTTATTAGATAAATGTTAGCTATTATTGTATTGGATATATATTAGCTATTATTATTTATTTATTATAACAATTATGTTTTAGTATAATAAAAGATTGATATATTCAATCATGAAGATTATATTGATCAACAAATATAGTTTTATACATAACATATTAATTCTATATAATTAGAAAATATGGTTATCAAAATCCTACATCTAATAGTTTTTACACTACCTAAAACTTTTTTGGTCAAAACTCAAGGAGTTACTAAAAATGCAACTTTTTAAAATACCAAAAGTTATAAATCTAACCAATTATTAACAATTCTAGTAATTAATAAGTTACAAGCAAATTTTCACAATATAAAGATATTCAAGTGATGATTTGTTGTAATTAGTTTCCCTCCTAACGATTTAAATTTAAAAATTTAGGGTAAAGTGGTGAGAGTTGAGTTGGGAGAATGATTTGTTGGTTGTGGGAGTTTAATGATTGTGATTATATATGTTTGTCAAGAAAAGGGGTGAGCATGGCGTGCTTGGGGATTCGACAATGCCCTCCCATATGCAATCATATATGGACTACTTATTGTGTGGTTATGATTTACATTAGATAATGATGATATAATAACTTTGTGTTTTTTATTTAAAACATAAACTTTGACTAATTTGAATAAGTAAATATGTTTATTACAGATGCTTATATAGGTGTAAGATTATTAATAATCCGATTATTATTCTACCGTTATATCTACCAATAAACTAAAACATGATTGAGATGTTCTTGAAACGATACGTGGCGTGATCCTTGATCGACACGTGTCCTTTATTTTTATTTATTTTATTAAATTGTCTTTTTTAATTGTATGTATATTTAATTTTTCTTATTAGACTTATAACTAAACTCTAACTTTTACGTTATAAATACAAAAGACATATGATGATGCATATGCTAATTGAGTTTCGTTTAAGTTTGTGTAGGTTTGGCAAAGACTTTTTAGGAGCTTTTTTGGGGTTAGAGGATTGAGCTTTTAAATAAAAGCTCTTTTAGTAAATTGTAACCTTGTTTGGATGTGAGAGCTTGGGGTTTTTTTTTCAAAATAAAAGCTCCAAAGAGCTTAGAAATGAAATCTCATGTAAGAAGCTTTAGAAAAAAAGCCCCATCTCCTAACTATTAAACTTACCTTAATAGCCTCAAAGTTAAGTCACGTTTCTAGTTAAATTGCTATGTCTCACACGTTTCTAGCTAAATTCCTTTATTTTATGGTGACTTTTGATGTATTCATAAATAAATTCTCATATATATACTAGACAATTCGTAATTCATCTCAAAGTATTTGTTAGCAATAGTCAAATATATATCATATTAACAGAAATCCTAAAAACAAAATTGATGTAAATATATATATATATATATATAGTCAAAAGATAAAATGAGAACCAATAAAATGTCAAAAACTGCGAGAACTAATTTTTAATTAAAATATTAAGGGTACTACTGTCATTTACTTAATGCAAATTAATTAATTATCAATTATAAATAAAATTCCCCCTCTTAACATACGCATGTATTATTCTTGCATCGTATGGTCGACCATAAAAATTAGCAGCAATGTTAATTATATAGAATGTTAGTCGTGGTGTATAACTAGAATCCTATCAACTACTCGTTGAGATGATGATAATGAGATTGAACATTCTAGTTGCTTATTAAGCACTCTTTTGATTAAACGGTGCACGACGAATTGCAATGGATTCTAACGACGGAAACCGAGCTTCGTCAAGACGACCACCAAAGCGGCATTTTCAAAAGATCAAATAGCTTCCCTCAAAAGAAAAAGGCTTCGACATATCACAATGCTACATTACTAAATGCTTGTCTCTTTGTTTTCTTGGGTATGCTCCTTATTGGTCTCCTGATAAGTAAAGTCGCAGACCTTTTAGTCGAATAACATAGGAACTATTACTTGCAAAAGAATTACATGTGCATCGAACAGTTTGTACTGCACATATTCACACTTTATCAAACAAAAAATATGCTTTACTTGTAAAACCAAGCATTGTAATGAGGACGCCTTTTATGGAGTTACACTACACCAAACACACAGGTGCTCGATCCATGAACTGTATGTCAAAACACATTTGTACACCAAACCACACATGCGACTATATCCCAAAACACACTTGATCCAACAATCACATGAAACATGTGAACACCCAAACTGACATGTGTAACTACAAAATGTTTTATCTTCATCTTTAAGAACGTAGATATATACAAGAAACCGAATACGAGAAGGTCTATAGATGTATAACGTACAGCAGAGAAGACGTACACAACCCAACCTAATTATAAACATGCATATGATAAAAGTAACGAACCCAACATAGTTATACACATGTTTACGAACCGAAGCAACGAACCCAACCTAAGTTAGACACATGTATACGACGAAATTGAATATGTGTACACATTCAATGAACATAGATATACAAGAATTTGTACACATGTATACTTTGCATATTATCTACTAAAACGTTAAAAAAAATCCCTAATTTTTTTACCAGTCATTTGTAAAACTTAATACGAGTATGTTTCAAAAACAAAAAAATATCCCTAATTTGTTTGTTGATCACACGAATTCCATGGATTTTTAGTTTCAAAAATATTTTTATTTTTATGCATGATTCGATGACATTGAATCTTTAAAAACTAATTTTGAGAATTTCTTGGTGTGTGTTTTTGTTATTCCTGTGTATATTTGTGTTTCAATGGCTCTATCAGTTACTCGTACTATGATTTGTTAATTTTAATATCCCTATTTTAACCTTTTAGTTATCCCATGTGTTTAAATGAGTTCAATTATTTACAAACCTGCCATTGGTGCTTAATAACCCTTGATCTATTTAATCTAATGGCTATAATTAGTTTTCGTAGTTTTCGACAATTTTTTAGTTCTCACAATAACCTATATATAATTTTAATTGTTTTGTATATATTTTCTACTAGTAACTCCTACCATATATTAGTGTCAGAGTAAAAAATTTGAAATTTTATTTTTAATGGCTAGATTTTACTCATAATTAATTAAATCAATGATATTTTAAAGTCAATAACAACTAATAATATTGTATAAGCAGATTATATTAATTTTTCTTTAACTTATATAATATTGCAAATTGCCACAAATTTAGCTTTTTTGTGAATGATATTTAGCCAAATTTGTTTATTTTTTTATTATTTAATTATTTAAATAAATCCAATGTCCATTATTGTAATTATACATTTTTTAACTACATCTTACAGTTTGTTTGCCAAACAATTTTATACAATTAGAAGCTTCAGTTTTACAGCCCCAGCCTTCAGCCCCATCCCTTAGCTTCAACCCTAGCCTTTAATTTCAGCCCCAGCTCCTAGCTCCAGCTACTTTTACCAAACATACCCTTTATATGATTCGATTAAAAAGTAGGTCTCATGTTTTATTTAATAGCAATATTTTTTTATGCAATACAGTTAAAAGGTAGTTCTTTTATGTTTCTATTTATGCTTCAGTTAAAAATTCCGTAACTATATTATCATTTATAGTCAAGAGTCACGAGAAAGTAATAAAATAAAAAAGATTAATTTTTCCTCATTATATCTACCAATAAACTAAAACAGAATTGAGATTTTCTTGAAACGACACGTGACGCATTCATTGATCGACACGTGTTCTTTTAATTTATTTATTTTATTAAATTATCTGTTTTAATTGTACGTAGATTCAATTTTCTTAAACTTATAATTAGACTCTAACTCTTAACTTATATATACAAAACGTATTATAACCTTATTTGATTGATCGTTTTCTTATTAATAAAGTTGCCTTTTTTTTTCTTTCTCAACTCTTCAACTCCTATTACTTATATTAATTATAATAAGTTATTAATACAATCCGAATCACAAGGCTATTGCCGTCATCCAATATGCTTACGAGTTTCGATTTGAAGTGATTGTAAAAATTTAAGGTAAATCAAAAACTCTAACTAAACATTTATTATATTTATCATTACTGTTTATTTATAATTTAGTTTTGACCATCGGTTTACTTTAACCATAATTTATTTCGTACTCACGAATCATGTATAAGTAATATTCGAATTTCTTTATGATACAATTCATATGACTACCGTACATCGTACGAGTATTAGGATTAGTTTATATAAATATAATAATGCATAATTATTTATATTCTATAGCCTCTCAAAAAGGAAAAAAGTATGTGTTATCCGAGAGTATCACATCTATACTACTTTATAAGCAAACTACTCATCCCCTTTTAAATGGTTAAAATTTTGAAATGAGTTTCTTCTTTATTCACTAATTTAAAAATCTTTACCCATTTACTTATAACACTCTTAATGAAATAAATTACAACATGAATCCTCCAACCCTTAAAGAACCATAATAACCATTTTACATAAAATAATTTACATTCACCACCACCCCACCACCACCGTTACCGCCACACATCGCCGCTACCACTGCCGCCATCGTCACACTTTCATTTCTACCACCATCACCGCCGCATCGTGCGAACATCCGTATAGTTGTAGTAAAAAGTGGTCGTGACTACCTTCAAATATCTATAAACTCTATATTTTAATTATTCTTTGTGTTTAATTTAGCTCAAGATTTAATTGGTCACCCAACAAAAACATGCACTTAAAATCTCATACAATTCATATTAATGGACCCAACCTAACAGAATATCTAGACCCAAGATCGGCTTTGCCGCTGTTAGACAGCACATTACCATAACTTAACACATTAAACTCTCTTATCGAAATTGGGCTTAAATAGGTCACCATAATTGATAAAACAAAGGAAGCGAAACACGGGAAAATAATGACCCTTACAAAAATGACAAAACAAAAAAAAGGATGTTGATGTCTATGTCTATGTCTATGTCTATGTCTATGTCTATGATTAGATAAAAAGCCAAACTTTCACCAAATGTGGAAATTTGACTAGAAGTCAAAAGCTTTGGACTATGAAAAATCAAAAACCAAACAATCATGTCCAGGCCACAAAGAGATTTTACCTTTACCAATTACCAGTAGTCAAGTATCATTACATCCTTAGCATGTATACATGAGTTTCAAGAATTAATTACAGGTTACCAAATGTGAAATTTTTCCATCCTAACCATTACCAAATGATAAAAAGGCACATTGTCATAAGAAATTTCAAATTTGAGTCTTAGACATATTTGAAGGTGTCCATTCCTTTAATTTTGACCTATTGTAAGTGTGATTTTTTTCTTCCTCCATATCTCGAGATGATAGGTATTTCTCATATAAGAGTTTAAATTAGGCATTCATTTTGTAAAAAGACTTTCTAATACGAATCTAATTAAAATAATGGATGTTAGACATCTCATTATCAAGAATTGGGGTAAATTTTGCTACCCCTATGAATCTATTTTGGCAAACTTGGTTACTAATCAATATAATAAAATAAATCAAAATATAACCGAACGTGTTTTTATATTAAAAAAGATACATTTTAAATGAACTTTTTTTTTAAAGTTGGAGATCGAATATCACAACGGGAGGTCTAGACTTTACGCTAAAGAACCTCCTCACCTACTATCTAATAGGAGGAAAAATCTCCTAATAATCCGCATATAGACATGATAACATATTAGAAGAAAACCTTATTTTCTAAGACTTGAATCTGGATTTCCTCAAATGCAAATCCTCATTGAAACGAACTTTTAGTTATGCTTTTAAAGACTTATCAATAATTACTATTCTTATAGCATTTGATATAATTTTATTTTCCATTTCAAGAATAGGTTGTTACAATAAGCTTCAATTTAATTATAACTTTTTGGTCGACGAGTCATTATAAATGTCATTACAAAGCTAAGGTATGTTGGTCGCCTGGTACTAGAAATGAATTGTGTTAAAAAGCCCATCGCTTTCCAGTAAATTTTGGCCTTTTTTACACCTTAAAGAGAGGAATTCTTTCTATAACAAGTTATCATATTACTAGTTTTTTGGTAATAAAATTAACGTCATTCCAAAATAGTTGGTTTATACTTGTACTTTTTATTATAGCTCAGTGGTTAAATATCAGTTTTACATGTTGGAGGTCTCGAGTTCGAGACATGGGAATGACATTTGAAAGAATTTCATAATAAAGTTCTCAAGTGAAACAGTTTTGAGTCCTGTAGAGGGGCAGAGTTTTATCCCAATTAAATATCGTGTTTTCGGGCGGTTTAGTCGGAAGTTTCTCCTCCTACTAGGTATTGAGGGTGAGGGGGCTTTCTAGCGCGGACCCGATTTAAACAACGTATGCTAGATCTTCTGTTGCGAGTAAAATAATCTACACCTTTGGGAAAAAAAAGTTGGTCTATACTTTATACCTTGTCCACATCCACGAATATTAACATCAGTCGATATGTCGATTATACATCACAAAGCAAACTCCAACTTAATCCATATTTTTCTAACAGCAAAACAAAAGCGGACTCGTTTAGGCGTTTACCTAACCCTTGAATAAAGTCCATAAACTCATGGGCCAACTCATATTTGTAAACTACGCCTAAGATTGGGCTTAACTTTAAAACCTTCGCTTGATGTCATTTTCTATAAGGACCAGTGGACTCACTGCAAATCTGCAATAATTAGGTTAATCTTCAATATTAAGGACATCTTTAGATATCTTAACTGTCATATCATATCTTTATAAATATTTAAAATTCTTATAAATTCTTAAAATCTTTTAACTTTACCTTTAACCATACAAACATCTTAAAATATCGTTATTTCATATAAAAACAAAAAAATAAATAGTATTCGACTTCTAACGATATCTAAGAACATGTTTCTTAAATCTTAACTATGCACAAAAATCTTATGGACAAGTAAGAACTAGCATGCTTTAATGTTATGAACAAAAAATAACAAACAAGGATATGGATACCATTAGAGATATCCTTAGTTGTATTACACTATGATGATGCAAAATAATTATAAAAAGCAATTCCGACAACATAAAAAACTTACCAAATTCAGTAGAGTATTAAGTGGTTAAATATTTTTTGAAATGTGTTTCAAAGTATATACGTGAAGTTCTTTTTTTTTTCTTTCATTTTAGTAACACAGTTTTTTTTTTTTATAACGGCAAGAAGTTTTATTCAATATTTACATAAACATTGTCTAATAAAATGCTAGAAGCTTAAAGTGAAAAATGTAGAATTACAAGCTAACTACACATACTAGATTCTTTGGATAGTATAAAGTCGGACATATGCATATAATAATTTGACTTCATTCTACTTGGAAATTAATAATATATCAAGCCTGCTTAGACAATGAGAGAACTTCATACATAACTTTGTAATTTATCACTTGACTTTGGTGGTGTTCGAAATCCTCTTGCAAAATCAAACGCGCATATGACTCCATGAGATGTAGTGGGTGATCTTTATTTTAGCTGAGCTCATATTCATATCATTAAATATCACCTTTTTTTTCAAATCGTAATGGTAGAAATATAAAAAAATGATACCAAAATTAATTTCTTTAGTTTAAAGGAAACAATATATGCTTAGTTGACCGATGATCCTTTTAAATTTGGATATATTTTTCTCTATTATATATGGAGTATATCTAAGTTGAAGTTAGAGAGATGACAAATTATGACCATTTAATCATAGATTAATCGACAACTATATATATTCGCAAAAAAAAGTTAAAAAAAAAAAAAAAACATGTGTCCTAGTGACTTTGTCAAGATCACATATCTTAAGTTCGAATGTGGCTTTTTGTGCATTTGTGATGCTTCATTGTGTCAGGAAAGTTGTCTAAAGTCATTTTTGTTAGATGGACAGTAACAAAATAACAAGTGCCAAAATGACACCTTGTTAAAAATGGCTATGACAGTCTACAAATTTTATTTAACAAGATAACAATTTATGGGTATGACTAATCTAACTTATCGATGAACTTGTTTAATAACGTATTGGCACACGCATTTGATATGTAGATATAAAACCATATTGTATACAAATCTTCAAGAGTACGACAAAAGGTCTCGATTGGATTCATGTCATATCTATCCATTATCACAAGTTATGTTAGTACCTAATGACTAAAGATAAAAATCAAATTAACATCAATGGATGTACGTTAGTAACTCTTATAATCTTAATCTATTTTTAAAATTGAAACACGAGTTACTCCGGACTATATTCTAGTTGCCTTCGGTTTCATTGCGATCCTTGGCCAAAATCACAAAAATAAAACGTTGTTATTAAATAGGAAGGAGTGAAGGACCAAATGAGAAGCTTTTGAAATAAGTTTAAAAAAAAGGTGCTTATGAAATTTACAATGTTAATTGGTATACATGTTTTGTTATGAATCATGGATTTTTATATTTGTATAACAAGTTTCAACTCATTCTTTATGGATGTTATTGTTTGTCATTTTGTTTACAATTCGCCGCTCGTTAATATACAATTCAATTTTTTTAAAACCCCAAAAAACCTTATTTCAAAAAAAATATATTTTATGATCCTTTTTGTAATAAGAAGAACAAAAACATTCACTCTTACACTTTTTGAAAATTCGTTTTTACCAAAACTTGAGTATGAAAATAGACAAATATCAATTTCACTAATGCATTAACTAAACAAGGATTTGTAAACCCACGTCTTAGATCGGAATATAAAATAGCCTATGTGATACCTAATGACATAAGATGCATGCAATAAAGAAAACCATAGTAAATTTTATGGGTCCAATGAATTCTAACTCCCAGAATTATTCCTCATCAAGAAAAAAATTTATAATGACTTAAAATTTTGAGATGTAAGATAAATAAAGTTTAAGTTTATTGGTAGCCTTGGTAGGTAGTAATAAAACTAAAATAAAATAACTAAAATAAATAATAATAATACTAATAAACTAAATGATTCCTTGGCCAAACGGTTAAAATGAAAAAAATCCCACTAACATTACCATTTTTTTCCGGGAAATCCTAATCTGTTAAACAATTCCCGGGTTAATATTAACCCTCACCTTCTCAGAAACCAAACCCCCAAAATCCATTCTCTCTCTCTTTTTTCTCACTTTCCCCCATCAATGGATTCCGATTCCAATTCCAAGATTTTCAACCAATCATCATTATCATCATCTTCTTCATCAAATTCACAAACTTTACAAACACCCACAAAAACCTCACAATCAATTTCCAATATTTATTACCACCCATCACCATCTCGCCCTATTTACAGCGACCGGTTTATCCCATGCCGATCATCTTCCAATTTTGCCCTTTTCAACATCTCAACGCCGCCGGCGAAAGCCGTAGAAAATGGCCGGTCCGGTGAAGAATCTTCATCTTCTGCTGCTTATAAGTCCCTTTTGAGAACTGCATTGTTTGGTTCGGATCTGGGGTTTGCCCCACCAAGTACCCCTGATAAGAAATGCGGTTTTCCGGTTTCGAATTCGGTTAATCGGAATATTTTTCGGTTTAAAACTGAGACTAGACAGTCTATGCATTCTTTGTTTCCTTTGGGATTTGATGATCATTTTATTCCTGGTGTTAGTCAAACTCCTGTCAAAGCTCCAAGAAAAGTTCCAAGATCTCCTTATAAGGTCTGTATATTTTGTAAAGTTTGTAAATTATATGTTTTGAGTAATGGGTATGGTTAATATATGTGGGTTTTTGATAAAGTTTGTTACTTTATATGGTTTTGGATGTTTTGAGTAATGGGTTGTGGTTAATATATGTGGGTTTTTGATTCGGTTCTCAGGTTTTGGATGCACCAGCATTGCAAGATGATTTTTATTTAAATCTTGTTGATTGGTCTTCTCAGAATGTGTTGGCTGTTGGATTGGGGAATTGTGTTTATTTATGGAATGCTTGTAGTAGTAAGGTAAAGTTATAATCTTTTGAGGGTTATATTGGTTTCAGTTGATATTTCTTTTGTGTTTGTAATAGTTTTGTTGATGAATAGAGTTTGCTGTGATTCCAGGTGACGAAATTGTGTGATCTGGGAAACGATGATAGTGTGTGTTCGGTTGGGTGGGCGCAACGGGGGACTAATCTTGCTGTTGGGACTAGCAATGGGAAAGTTCAGGTAATGTTTGTATTTTAATGGCATTTTTCTGCTTGTATGTATCCAAATATGATGGATGGATTTTAGCAGAATGAGTCATTTGTACTACAAAGTAGTATTTTAATGCATGTACTAGATAATTGAGGAGTTTACATGCTAGTTAAGGACCTGTATATAGTTTGTGTGGCTTCTTTAGTCGAAAAGATGATTGCTTGTTTGACTTATACTAATGTAATCAAGGTCGAAAAAGAAAAAAAAAGGAGAAAACTGTAGTATGTTTGGTCGTCATGATAAAGCTGTTCCTGGAATTTGGTAGAAGTTAATAGGCATTGTATCTTCAATATGTATGATAGAATGTTGAGAAATTTTGTTGTCCTAGAATTGTTGTAACTTAAACGGTGATACATTATTTCAACATAATGTGTTCTTATCCATGGTTACATTTTGTGTGGTCTATCTTCACAAAGTAAAACTCAAATCAAGATTTAAGTTTGTGTCCTCTTTGTATGTATAAAAAAACCATCGATTCATTTTGTTTTGTTCACTAGTGAATTTGTGGTTATAACTTATAACATGTACCTTGGTGGTGTTAGTTGCATACATAGTGGAACCAAACAAATTTATATACTTCTATTGGTATGCACTAACTCTATGTACCTTGCAAGACTTGCATGTTATAATGCAATCATTTACACTCAAAACAATATATAGATTATAGATATATTACTGACAATATACTTTGAGTGTAATTTTGAAGATGCTTTTGTAAGATGAAGCTACATTAATACCTTAATAGATTAATATCTTAGTACTTCGTATCTTCAATCCAGATCTGGGATGCCGCTCGTTGTAAGAGAGTAAGAACCATGGAAGGACATAGATTACGTGTTGGAGCACTGGCTTGGAATTCATCTATTTTATCTTCAGGAAGTCGAGATAAAAGTATTCTTCAACGAGATCCACGTGCACAAGAAGATTTTGTTAGTAAGTTAAGCGGTCATAAATCAGAGGTAAATCAATTCTTTTATCATCAATTTTGGTATCCCAGTCTATGTATTATTGGTTACTATACAGCAATATAAACTGACAATGGCTTCTTTCTTATCCCAAATATTGATATGTGTGTTGTAGGTCTGTGGACTCAAGTGGTCTTATGATAATCGTGAATTAGCATCAGGTGGAAATGATAACAGGGTAATTAACTAAGTACTAATTTATTTACTCCATTAATTTCTCCAGAGTAAGTGATCAATTTAACCTTTTTACTTCTTTTCTTGTTGGTCTATATTTAGCTTTTAGTCTGGAACCTACATTCAACACAACCTGTTTTAAAATACTGTGAACATACGGCTGCTGTGAAAGCAATTGCCTGGTCGCCACATCTTCATGGACTCTTGGCATCTGGTGGAGGTACTGCAGATCGATGCATTCGCTTTTGGAACACAACCACCAATTCTCATCTGAGCTGCATGGATACTGGTAGCCAGGTAACATCCTTGTACTTTAGATGCATATATTATTAGTTAGAATTTGAGATCTCATAACCGTTATGATACCATATTTATTAGTGAGACTTATGAACGTTTCATTCACTATACCATCAAGTTGCATATTTCTTTTGTTTGCAACCTTTTGAAGCTGTAATATATTAGTTGGAGTTAGTTGTAAAATAGAATAGTTATTGCTCATCGTTTTGGATTCAATATCACATTTTTTATGTTAGTATTTAGGGTATTCCAAACTACTTATTGATAGTATAACAGAGAGGGAGGGAGGGAGCTTCTTAGTCATTAAATGAGGATGGGTAAATGCCTTACATACCCACAGTATAGTTGATACTAGGGCTTTCATACTGAAGTAATCTTACGCTAATAATGGGTTGATACTGGGGCTTTCATAATTGATTGTGTAATATATTTTATTACACAAAGTAGTAACTGCACATATCCCATTGATAATTGCTACGGTAGTGCATTCCAAG
Organism: Erigeron canadensis; assembly: GCF_010389155.1. Lineage (NCBI taxonomy): Eukaryota > Viridiplantae > Streptophyta > Magnoliopsida > Asterales > Asteraceae > Erigeron > Erigeron canadensis. Next base: position 37,786,083 of record NC_057765.1, read on the forward strand.
TAACTAACCAAATACGAAACATTAGAATTTCCAATAGTTTGGACAGACTTAATTAATGGTCAATTTAGGAAAAAGAAAAAATTGCAATCCTTCGATTTTGCAGCAGAGTTCTGTAATTCCTGTACTTCGGTTCTTCCCACTTTCCGTCTGTTAAAGATAAAATAAAAGAAACTAAAAACAATAAAAGCAATAAAGAAGTTTTGTATCTCTACTTTTAAATCCAGCTTTAAACTCAGTGAATGTTGAGGTTTGTCGCCCCACTATTAGCTTGATATGATCATTAAACTTTTTGCTTGAAGCAACACAATGTCCCAACTCCCAACTGTTTTAACGTTACAAAGTAGCTTGTCTCACACTTAATAGCCAAACATGAACTTTTTCTTTGGCTGAAGGGTTGGTATTGCCAGTAAATCAACAGAAAAGCGTGTATAATTTAATTCCACTAATGTCCCTCACTTGTACTCCATAATACTTAGATTCTTCCTAGCATCCTTTGTATGAGTCCTTTCTTGTTGTTATGATGTTACTTTTTCAGCTCCTTTTAAAATTGCAGTGATATCAGTTTTTTACATGTTTTAAATTAATACATGTTTTATTCTAGACAAAGTTTAATCTACAATTTACCCCATTACCATTATCACTACTATCTATTGTATTTGATTGTGGTTCAAAACATTGTGTAGCTTTATCTCATTATTACAGGACATTTGACAAAGAGACTGCTAACTCATTTTGTTATTACAATGGCAGGTATGCAATCTTGTGTGGTCAAAGAATGTCAACGAACTTGTGAGCACCCATGGATATTCCCAAAACCAGATTATTGTTTGGAGATACCCTACAATGTCAAAGGTAATATTTCTTAATATGGAATAATGAATAATTACAAGTGGTAAATTTGGCGGGTAGGGTAACATGTCGAACTGGTACTTTTTGTATGGGATGAAATGGAAGATCTGAAACACTTTTTGTCCTTTTCTTAATCTACATAAATAGTAATCGTGTTGGACAGGTGACTGCAGAAGCTATATTGTTAGAATTTTTATCTTTCTTTTCTCTTTTTTGCACGGTTTAGGAGGTTGTATGCAGTAAAAATGTATATTGGACTAGTTTTGGGCCCTTTTCTTATAAGCTACTTTTTCGTTTTACCCATTTGACCCGCTATAGTCTGAATATAACCCGAATCTACTCATTCATTAGTAAATGGCTCAAATTGCTACCTCTACAACATGGGATAACTTTTTTAACATCAAATTTAGAGCATTAGTTGTCGTTCACACCACCACACCAGGTGGTGTGACACATCATCGCCAAATCAGCACCACATAAAACCACCCAGCAACCACACCACATCTGTAACAACAAATCCTATCACACCATAAATAATATAACACACACATATACATTAAACATTTGATGTACAAATAAAATCCTTTCATAATAGTTAAGAAATATATAATGCGGAGTATAGTTAAAAGTTCTATAAACAACAAATCAAAACATAATTATATACACATTTAATAAATTTATAAACTATTGTTTTATTCTATAAACTATGAAAACATTAGGGTTTAAAGTGTAAAATAGATTTCCAATTAAAAAAAGTGGAAAAAAGATTGTCATCTTCAACCTCTCCATTCTTCCACTAAAAAGCATAACAGCAACAGATGTTTCCCAAGTCCACCCAAAGTGTAAAAGCCCAAAAAGAGTACTCGTATATATCACTTTTCAGTTTCCAATTTTCCATAGTATATCTTCAATATTAAAGAAATATAAAACAATATTAAAAAACATAGACAATTGAAGAAACTGAGTGAAGGCAACCACCTCCCCATGTTTTCTCACCGTCGACTGCTCCACTTTGGACTTTCCACATCGTATCCACATAAGAGTTGTATTGGGACGACCCCAGGTGGTCGGGGTCGTTTCTTACCACGCCAAGCACCCCTTAACCATTACAAACCCTCTTATGGTTTACAATGCAGCTGGCAACACTTACTGGGCACACTTACAGAGTCCTTTATCTTGCAATCTCACCCGATGGGCAGGTAGATTTTCTTACTTTACTTTGTGAATTGTGTTTTAGCGACTAATATTTGTAAGTTTTAACATAAAGTAATGGTTTTTTCAGACAATTGTGACGGGAGCCGGAGATGAAACACTTAGATTTTGGAATGTGTTTCCTTCGCCTAAATCTCAGGTATCATATCATCACTTGTGGACCACTTCTTTCCTATAAAACTTTCCATTCCAAAAAAAGCTCATCATTTGACCGTTATGAAGCAACACATCTGACTATAAAAAGTCAAAATTTGAACTGTTCTGATGTACAATAATCAAGTAACACTCAAATCAAGTCTTATTGGGCTCCCACTGTTCTCCTTTTGTGCTCAACCATATAGGTATTATTAAAGTTAAAACTGCTACTAAAACGTAGTTATGATTGCAGAATACGGAGAGTGAAATTGGTGCATCATCTTTTGGCAGAACGTACATACGCTAAGCCCGTTTCACTTTTGCGGTTTTTGGGGTCACCACCGTACTCACAAAGCTCATGAAAGAACATAACTTGTTATCAAGAACTTACGATATACTCAAGGAAAAATGAGTACACAAGGTTTGATCTGCTTGATCATGCCATTGCAGATGACATGGAAGTCCACTTCTTGAATGACTTCTATCCTTGTTTCATGTAAATTGATGTCTGATGTAAAATTCACAGCTGTGAATATAAATTAACGATGCTATTAAGCTGAAACATGAAATTAGACTGGGTTACAATTAGACTAGTTAGTGTCTAAAGCTGGCTCAGAATGTTTGTCATTTTAGGTGTCAAACAAGAACCACTGTAAAAATGTGTGTCCATGTTAACTAAATCTTACACTTTTTTCACTTTTCGTGAAAAGAATGTATTCTTGCTTATTTTACTTTAACAGTTATTGTAAAGCATTGTAGCTGACAGAGTTCTTTGGGTTGAAACAGGTGCTGTGTTCAAAGTCGCTTTCATTGGCAGGTCATTTTAACTGCGACTTCACAGTCAAAAGTGTCTTATGTCCGGGCCTGGTTCAGAAACGGTTATGAAACTCTATTTGAACCAGAAGCAAATCAAAATGGACTTTTTCTTTATTATAACTCTAATAACGTGATATGCACAACAAATTTGGACGACATATGGAGTAATTAGTAGTAACAAGCTACCCAATGTATTGTGAAATATGAAATGATATGTATAACCAAAAGTTGTATGCGTATATCTTTTCAAAAAAAAGATTAAATGTTCGAATGTTTTTGTTTATAAAAAAATAAAATAAAAATATATAGAATGTTTTGGTCTCAGTTTGTTTCTTTGTTTCACTAGTATAGTAGTATATACGATATAGTACTTAGCACATACAGTAAGACTCAAGATTCGGTTTCACCAAACTTTGATTCAGATTCTATTTTTTGTTGGTATGATTCAACATTTATAGTGTACTTTGGTACGAGACTAGGAGTCTCACATTTGGTATTTTTGGTGCAATATATGATAATGATAATTATCGTTTGAAATAGGTAATATAAAATCACTTAATACCTTGATACTACAATATATAACAGCCAATGAGGTTGGT